>NC_035444.2:141630729-141930729 GCF_002127325.2 Helianthus annuus | reverse complement strand
AAGGGCACCTGTATCAGAATCTCCAGGGCCTTTATCTCCCCCTGCAGCTGCACCCAAGGACTCCCCCTCAACATGAGCCGAGGTTGCAGCTTCAGGAGCACGTGCGCTCCTTAACTGCTCCCCCTGCTTCGCTCTGTTGGGATCCTTGTCCTTGTCAAGATCGTCTCTGATTTTCTTTAGTTCCTCCATCTTGCACTTAGCCTGAACTTGAAAATCCGAAGCCGAAATCTCCCCCTGAGCAGCAAGGAGTGATACGAGATCTGTCACAATCCCGAGAAGACGATCCGTAGTACTAACCAAAGTCTGTTATCGGGCGGACGTCGAGGCATCTTGTGCTATGAACTTACCCAGCTGAACACTCTGATCTTTGGATAGACGAAAAAGCTCTGCCATCTGCTGGTCACGAACTGCATCCCTTTTCTTCAAGAAAGCAATTTCTTTCTGCTGCCTAGAGATTTGATTCTTATGTTGAACCATAACCTTGGCTGCATCCTGAAATTTTCCACGAACGAATTCCTGAAAATTCTGCTCTTGACCTGAACTTGATGGTCTCGAAGCAGATACTGTAGAAGATCTAGGAGCAGGAGGTCTTGAGCCAGACGGTTGTGCACTGGATGGCCTAGGACCTGAGGATGGTATCACTGGAGGACGCAGAGATCCTTTCTTCGATCGCACTGCCGGCGGACTCCGACCGAAAGCGACCTTTGGACCTGCTTGCCGTGTCTCAAGAGCTTGCAAGTCGGTGAAAGTACTAGGTCGCGGTGGCAGAGAGGAACTTCCTGATAAGGCAAACACATTACCCGTACCCATTTGAGAAGATAACGACCCTAATAATGGTACTGCAGGAATCAGAGAAGACATCATCGGCGTTACTGGTTGAAGAGTCGTAGCCATACTGGTAGCTTCCACAAAAGAAGTGAATGGAAGTGAGGAAGACAGTGACGGGAGAGCTACAGATAACTCCATATTTAGAAGACCTCTGGAGTCTGATGGAGCAGAGCTGGATGTAACCGTGACCGAAGCAACTATCGGACTCGAGGACTGAAGATCCGAAACAGCAACACGTTGTCGCTTATACGTCCTGAGAGAAACTGGTACACGAACAGTATCAGTATCAGGACGACGACGATCTTCATCATCATCATCAGAAGAGGACGAGCTAAAAACAATTTGTCACACCCCGATTTCCACGTGTCTCACCGGTGGGCCCGGTGGGGGATTACCGTGACGATGTTGGCAACAATATAGTCAAACCACACAATTATATAAATGCACAGCGGAAGCTTTAAAGATAAATATATACTTTAACCTCTGGTTGTAATATCAAATGTATTACAGAAGTCGAATGTATCCACAGCGGATCAAAATAAATAAATATTGTTCATTCAGATACGGCATCGAGTTTGTGAGACTATTCGTGATGCTTAGGAAGCTTATACCAGCCAATTTCGTATAGTACCTGCACTTAATCTTTTTGGGGAAAATACGTCAGTTTACACTGGTAAATACATTCAGCTGACACATTTGAAAATGTTTATTAAAATTGATTTGAATGCACAAGGCACAACTCTTTTATAACTTGGGAAAATCATAATAATCTTGTGAACGTTTTACATGTTCTTTTATGCGTTCAGTACCCCGGGTCGTGCCGGGTTAAAGATTTATAGACACACCACATTGCGTAAAACCGTAGTTTAAAAACCAACGGCTACGTCTTTTAATTTAATGTCGACAATATATACCGGGTGTACGCCTACACCGGGATGTCGATGGTCGTGGCCATTTCGTAAAATGATGCCAAGGATATCCGGGACAACGGTCATTAAACCCCCCAAAGGCTTTTAAGAAACAAAACTGTTTAAATGAGCCGATCATATTATTTAATTAACCACCTAAGCGATGGAAAAATATAATGCTCAATCAAGCGGTATTAACATACCGTAACCCAAGCCCGTATAGGGGAAATAAGTTAAAGTATTTACCTTTGCAAGTATTATTCCTTAGTTTGATTAAATCACCGATAGCTTTTACTGGGCTCCTAATCTGGAATGAAGGTTTTAATTAACCTCTTAGAATCCTAACAGGTCTTTATATTGGCCGTAGCCTAGACCGGTTGGTTCTGGAATATAAATATGGTTTAATCGCGCGAAAAGGCGAAAACCGAGAATGGAATGTGATTCTGCCCCAAACAAGTTCAGAGACTTGTTTTATATGGGTTCAAAGTTCATAATCTGGATTTTGGGGTTCAAATAATATAATTTGACCCGTATCGGCTAATTTACGAAAACTAGTTTCATAAGCCGAACCGTGCGCGCAATAGGCGAAACGGTTAACCATGAGAGTCTTACGCTTATTTCCTAAGTCAATATGCCTTAAAGAGGTTGTGGTATCAGTAGGATACCTTCCGTGATGCCCGTAACGAGTTTAAGTTAATATTACGCCCCGTAGGGGTTTTCCGGTCATTTTAAAGACTTTTAAAGAGCTTTTCGAGTTCTACAGGAAATCTGAGTTTCCCGAACAGTTTATAAAGTCTAAAATACTTTATTTATTATTTAAAATCAGTAGCAACTGGAATCGGGTCAAAAGACCTTGTAGAACTCAAGTTTTGGCCGAAAAGGGCATATTCGGTATTTACCGAACCGTAGCCATAACCGCAGGTTATGAGCAAGGTAAAAATTATTAAAAATCTCTAAAATTCCCAAAAGATTATTTTATAACAGTGGGTAAAAGTTTTGGTGACGAAATCTTGGTTTAGATAGGTGTTATGCTAATTGCGCCTTTTATTACAAAAGTTTATTTTAATCGCGCTATTTAGCATAACTCTCATTCTAGACCTCGGATTGACGTGAAACTTTAAGGACATGCTTATAATTTAATAAGCAAGGTTCTGGTCCGTTCACGTGTCCGAAATACTCGTTTTATTTTCAAAATGGCGTTACGGTCAACTTTTAGGCGATTAACGGAAATGCGCAAAAGACTCGGATAACTCGTGAACCGATCACAGAGGTTTATACCATCATGTAACCTGGTCCTAAGAGAGTCCTAAGGCATGTCTATACCTCACTAAAACGGGTCAGAACTGAAGTCAAAGCAAAAGTCAAACTTTTGCGACATTCGGCTCCGAACCGGGTCAATATAGCAAATGGTCGATTCAAACGAGCGCAAACAAGTTTACATACTTATTATCATGTTTTATGATTATCAAAACAGGTTTCATAGCATATACATTACAGATTATGTACAAAATGGCAAAACGACTTTCTGTTGACTTTTTAAGTGCGCGTTTGACTCGATATTTGACATAGTTAGAGTGGTGATCAGAGGGAACCCTTTTAGGGGTTTATTACCCACATAAATACCAACTCAAAAATACTTTTGATCCGACAATTCACTGGACCATTTGTGAATTATCGTTATGACAACCGTTAGTTACGACAGTTGAGTTTATAAGCTAAATCTATGGAAATATAAGACCAAAATGGATTTGAACGACTTACAGAAGTTGTATCTTGCTTAGAGAGCAGAGAGGAATGCTTGGGAGCTTTAGAATGATCAGTAGTTGAGTGTTTGAGTTGTGTGAATGTTATGAGCTCAATGTGGCTATTTATAGTGCAACAAAGCCCTCAAGATCATTACACAACAACCTACACTGATCATGGATGATGGGCAGGTGTCCCATAGAGCTATGGGTCGAGTATAGGGTGCCCATGCCTCATTTATTGGCGTTTTGATCGTTCACAAGCTCAAAAGGCAAGAAACTACAATCATTCTGCATCTGGGCGTCTAATGCGGCCTGCATGGAGAATCCATGCTGCTTTTACGCGGGTCGCCTGATGTGTAAAGATCAGACGCGTATCTAAGGTGGCTCGCGGCCTGCCTCAACTTAACCCGAAACTTCACGCGGGTCGCGAGAGGTTAGATTTCCAGAAATTTTAAATCTTTTGTAATGATTTCAGAATCTGGTAATTAATAACGAAATCTTTCGAAATGATTTACCTGACCTTTCGGGTTTGAAGGGGTAACTTTGCGGTTTGGCCCTCGGTTAATTACAACTAAGGACCTCGTGTTATTTACCCGCGTTGTTAAGTCCCTATTTAGTTTATTAATTATTCAGAAAGCCTTAACTTTCATTGTTGACGCTTTTAACCCTTCTCATACGAATTTGATTATAACTTTCTCATTTTAAAACGGAACTTCGCGGAATTTATACAATATGTTCTTGTGAGCGTATAATACTGTTACAAAGCCTCGGGAGCGTTAAAGGGTCACTCAGAGGTATAATTAAACATGTTGACACGGTTAACCCCTGTAGCTTGTAATCTCTCACTTTCTTCCGCGTTTCGCTTCCGTACGATCCATGATTTATTCGTTTGAAGGTACAAGCACCATCTAGGGTTACCATACAGTATATTTACCCTTGTTTGACATCTATAACTGTGACACCTGTGTCACTGTGACCGTCAAACAAATGCCAAACCAATGAAATTTTGTATTTCATACTTGGGAATTTGTGAAAATATGTGTATCATTTGCACATATCAATTCTTGTTCGATTTCGGGCTTTAAGTCGCTTTCTGGAAGGTTATACACGATCTGATGCATAAATATAACCAGTTTAATGCAACAAACACTCCGGAATAGTGACATAGGCTTAACATACCTTAAATAACCTTTACATAACTTAGAAATAAGTTTTGGATGGTTTGGTATGCCGAAATCAAGTTTATTCGATCGCAGGGACTATTTGTGTCAAACTGCGAAACTATACCGATTCGTATGGTGTCGAACAGTCCGGAACTTGATCATAAGTTAAACATACGATATATAACCTAAATATGGCTTAGAAATAAGCTTTGATAGGTTCGGTGTGTGAAAACATGCTTATATGATCTTACAGGGACTAAAAGTGTCATAAACGGCGTAAGTTTGCATTTTCGCGCATATCTTACGTTCTGGACACATCTGGACATCCAAAATTTTTGTACACACTAAAATATTTTTGTTTTAGTGATCGCCATGCAAAAATTCCATTCGTCGCTTAATTTGGATCGTTTTCGCGTCCGTTCGAGTTTCGTCGTAAATAACCGAACAACGTGACCGTACGACCAAACGAACCGACATCCGAGATATTTTTGAGCATGTTTTGAGTCCCCTATGCTTTAACTTCATTTTAGAGCCTTGAAATGAGGTTAACGGGGTTTAAACGCATCGAAAAAGGCTTTAAACACGTGCAGGGACCATTTCTGTCAATTTTGAAACTTTGCTGAACCTGATACATGCTAGCGTAGCGCGAGCCCTAAGGCCTATGCCCTAGCGCTACGCGAGCGCCTCATCTGGGCAGAAAGTGTGTTTTCAGCATCTGTTTGCAAAAATCAGGGGCTGTTTTGGTAAATTCTTGGTGTGTTGAGCAAGTTTAAGTGTTCTCCAAGGCTTTGCACCTGCTCCTAACACTTGTATGGATGAGATTTATTCCTTAATGGCTAAACAAACCACTTGTGATGATCCTAGAGCATCACCACAAGTATAAATAGCCCATCCATTTCATTCATTCCTTGCTCATTCTTCTCATTTCCTCTCTTCACATCTGCTTTGGAGCTCTCTCTCAAGCATTTGGGACTTGTCTTCTTTGTAGAAAAGATAGCAAGGACTATTGTGAGCCTTCTTTCATTCTTTTTCTTGCTTTTTCCTTATATAGTGCAGAAAGTCAAACAGTTTGGCCAACAGTTTGACTTTCGGTTTTGACCATCAATTGGTCAAGTCAAAGTTCAATTGAACTTTGAAACGTGATTGTAATCACGATAGTTATAATCCTTCGCGGTTATAGCTGCTGATTACCACGTTAGCTAGTTGTAGTGTCGAGTCAAAGTTTCGGTCAAAATGCGTTTTAGCACGCATTTTGCCTCGGAACTATTTTAGGGTATCAAAACACTTTGTTTTGATACCAAATCAGTAGGTTAGACATGTTTTGACATGTCTAACACGACACTATTAGTTTGTGCTTGTTTAGGGTCGTGAGGTAAGCGGTCTAAACCACCGCTTAGCCTTTCGAACCCGACCCGTTTGGTCGATCTTTAGGATCCGACCAAGCTTAGTTAGTGATCATAGTTGCATAGGGAATAACCACTGAGGTTATACCTTATGATCACATAGGATTGGTTAGTCATTTGCTTGTTAGCTTGTATGCCCATAGGAAATGACCAAAATGCCCTTTTGAAGCTAAAATCCGTATTTTTGCCTATGTGAACATATTTTTGACAAGTAATCTGATTTAGTAACATGTTTAGGGATAATTGGGCATGTAAGACTTGGCATAGCACATAGTTAACCATCCGAACATAGTTTTACGCTAACGACGCCTTATAGTAGCTTATGTTACCATAACGTGTCGAAACGGGTCAAAAGCACTTAGGTAGGCCTTTCAATCAGAATGTAGGGTCTATTAAATCATACCATATGAGTTCAATTACTCATTTGATTTATAGAACCTCATTCTATCCTATCTCCCGATTTAGGTCCGGTTATTTACATAGTTACCTATATAGGGTACCGTTTGATTCCCTAATCACTCTAGCTTTGCTTGGTTGTTGTTCAAGACTTCTAAGCACCCTCAGGTGAGTACATAGTCCCCTCTTTTACTGTTTTCAAACTGTTTTGGGGTGGAACACATGTGCCTACTTGATACTTTCATGTTTCCCATGTTTTTATATCATATACTTACTATGTTCAATAGTACATTATTAGTACACGATTTCATTGTGTTTTGCTATGTATGTTCACGTAACATGCTAGCACATTGATTTCCATATACTACATTATGTCGCATATGCTCATCCAGCATATGGACACATTGTTTTACATTTTGAACCATTGTAACCATATGATCATTTGAACCGTTGTAACCATTTGATCATATGAACCGTTGGTAACCATTTGACTATGTGAACCGTTAGTAACCATTGATTATGTGAACCGTTTATAACCGTTGACTAGATGATCCGTTGGATTATGTGAACCGTTTGTAACCATTTGACTATGTGAACCGTTTGTAACCATTTGACTATGTGAACCGTTAGTGACTATTTGACTATGTGAACCGTTTGTAACCGTTGATTGACACGAACTGTTTGAATCTGTTTGAACCGTTGGGTTAGGGAAGTGATTAGGTAACGGGGCGGGTATAATGTGTTAAAAGCATGGTGGATACGCCGCTGGTACTTCCTATATATAAGTGCTTTTAATACATTATATATCGTTGCGTTATCTAGATCACTTGGGCAATGGTAAACAAAACAAAGTTGTAATACAAGGTTTTCCAACAATATATTATACTATTCGAGTTTTATTCCATAAACGATTTACAAATCTGGATTTAATTAAACAAATGTTTTGGGGTTAAGAATCATGGCTACGAGATTTTTATAAAATATAACCAATTTGATTTGAGTTGGTTATTTACGTCGCAATACTATACTTTTCAAAACAAGGTTTTTAAATAAGTATTGCAATATGTAAAACGAGCCATGAATCTGAAACTCATTACAAAACCTATGTACTCGCCGGCATTTTTATGCTGACATACCTATTTTCACATGTGTTTCAGGTACATTATTTGATGGCCTTTGATGATGATATTGGTGTATTCTCACATAGGAATGGACAAGGCCTTAGCGACTTTAAAACTTGGAGGATAATAGTTATATTTATCAAATTTGTATCAAAACATTTAGTTCAATAATTCAATAAAACGAAACTATTTATTCCATGGTTGTGAAACAATGATTCTGTTACAACACTCCCCGACGTTTCCGCCACGTTTTGTTGTTTTACGTGGTCGGGGTGTGACAGAAAAGTTGGTATCAGAGCCAATGGTTATAGGGAATTAGGTTATTAGTAATGCTTTGACCTAGACTATAACCTTCCTAGAACCCTAACGCGAGTTTACTTGCGTTTAGTCATAAAACAATACCGTCACTTATCCTTAAGTGACAACCACAATAAGAACATAAATTGATCTGCCTTGAAAACTAATCATCTGTTCTAGGATGATTTATTATAAGGTTTTGAACCCTTCCAGTTTGACTCATATTTGGCTTAGTGCCTCTTGAGTTTTCAAACTCGTCAAAGTTTGGGTCTAAATAATGTGAACACGTGCAAACTGGAAGAGTGGATGCCTGTACCCTGGGTCTTCTGTCTAAGGCTAGAGTGTTCGTACAAATCCGCAGTATCGGACCAGTCACTCTTACCTGGGAACTCTTGGGGTGAGTGTCCACTTATAGGCGAGCATGTCTTCGCGATACATTATATTGACCCGCTTACTTTGATTAGTCACTGTCTCATTTGTTTGCCTTTGGTAACAAACAAATGGTCACAATCTTCATGTGTTGTCATTCTCTTTTGGCTATCTTTTGCTTGTTTCCTCCTATGCCTTCCATTATCTTCAAGATGCCTCTTCATCGCAACAACACCCAAATGTCCGAACCAGGTGCTGCAACTACCCAGTAAGTAGGCGTCGTACTCCAGAGGACCGTTGTTTTAGCTATCACCATGACTCGCCTCAGGGATGAAGCCGTATAAGGGAACTGCTCCTTGGTGCAATCAATGCTACCGTCATCACCCAAACCAAATACCTTGTTTCAAGTGTACCCACGGTGGACGATGGGGACATTTGGTTAACATCTGCCGCTTTGCGATCCAAAGCAAAGTTGTTACCAATCCTGCTGCTACTCAACCTTCAAATTCTGCTTCATATGTCGCCTTGGCATATCTAGTGCCTCAACCTCATGAACTTTCTACCTTGTGTATCGACGTAAGCACGCCTAGTGCAAGGTGTCGGAACACCTCTCGTTACACAAATTCCAAAATCCATGTAGGATCTTTCTATCCTCATAATTAGATCCTTGTGGATGGGTATCGTTCATCGGAGCCCTTAATTGAATTCTTTGTATGATTCAATACGTACATTACAATTCAATAAGGACAAAGCCGAATTCCTATTAAGATTTTCCTATCTTCATAGATAGATTCTTGAAAATGATTAAAGTGCCAAATGAAATCCACGGATTGGATTCCTGGTATGCTTTAAGTATCCGCGTTCAAAGATAACAATTTAAAGGCCAAATTAAACAATTATGTGATTATATGCTTATGTTCTCCCTTTTATGTTTTTGTGATCCAATTTTGTTATCCAAATCCTCGTAGAATCTTCCATATCTTCGTATAAGGGATTCATAGTAGGATATCCAAAGGTACTATCTTAAATCCTTAATGGACTTCTACGTTGGAGTTGAGTCCCTTGGGTTATGAAGTACTATTCCATAATTAGACCCCTTGAGTGGTCTAGTTAAACAGATTGATCCAAAATTCTGGTTAGGAATATCATGTGATGATATAGCTGAAAAGACTCCTTGAGTGGTCTAATTAAAGAGATCTTTTGTTGATCTAATTAAAAGGACCCTATGGTAGTCTAGCCACACTCATCACAAGTTTGATTTTTCTTCCCCTACACATTATGAAATGAACTGTGCAGACTGTGCAAGGAATTACGTAATTATGGAGGCCTACATAATTATGGAATTTAGTGCACAGAAACCACAGCAAGTTTTGTCATGTGCCTTGAGTGAACCTTGTTCATTTCCAATTCTGATGAAGCACCCGTTGAAGAAAAATGAACTAGCTACTCATTTTTCACTTCTGAAAGAATATCCGTTGATGGAAATGAATATCCGTTTGTTTAATCCTTCATTTCCGTTCTGATGAAGAATCCGTTGAAGAAAATGGATCAACCATTCATTTTCGCTTCTGAAGAATATCCGTTGATGGAAATGAATATCCGTTTGTTTAATCCTTCATTTCCGTTCTGATGAAGAATCCGTTGAGGAAAATGGATCATCCATTCATTTTCGCTTCTGAAGAATATCCGTTGAAGGAAATGAATATCCGTTTGAATATCCTTTTCATTTCTGTTCTGATGAAGAATCCGTTGAGGAAAATGGATCATCCATTCATTTTCGCTTCTGAAGAATATCCGTTGAAGGAAATGAATATCCGTTTGAATATCCTTTTCATTTCTGAATCTGAGGAAGCATCTGTTGAAAATGGATCATCCATTCATTTTCGCTTCTGAAGAATATCCGTTGAAGGAAATGAATATCCGTTTGAATATCCTTTTCATTTCTGAATCTGAGGAAACATCTGTTGAAAATGGATCATCCATTCATTTTCGCTTCTGAAGAATATCCGTTGAAGGAAATGAATATCCGTTTGAATATCCTTTTCATTTCTGTTCTGATGAAGAATCCGTTGAGGAAAATGGATCATCCATTCATTTTCGCTTCTGAAGAATATCCGTTGAAGGAAATGAATATCCGTTTGAATATCCTTTTCATTTCTGAATCTGAGGAAGCATCTGTTGAAAATGGATCATCCATTCATTTTCGCTTCTGAAGAATATCCGTTGAAGGAAATGAATATCCGTCTGATTATCCTTTTCATTTCCGTTTCTGAGGAAACATCTGTTGAAAATGACTCCGTCTGTTCATTTTCGTTTCTGAAGAATGTCCGTTAAGGAAATGATAGGATTATGCTTTGCATATCTCTAGTGGTTATTTGACACAAAGTCACAGACAGACTCCTACGAATAAATTTCGGGACGAAATTTCCTAAAGTAGGGGAGACTGTGACACCTGTGTCACTGTGACCGTCAAACAAATGCCAAACCAATGAAATTTTGTATTTCATACTTGGGAATTTGTGAAAATATGTGTATCATTTGCACATATCAATTCTTGTTCGATTTCGGGCTTTAAGTCGCTTTCTGGAAGGTTATACACGATCTGATGCGTAAATATAACCATTTTAATGCAACAAACACTCCGGAATAGTGACATAGGCTTAACATACCTTAAATAACCTTTACATAACTTAGAAATAAGTTTTGGATGGTTTGGTATGCCGAAATCAAGTTTATTCGATCGCAGGGACTATTTGTGTCAAACTGCGAAACTATACCGATTCGTATGGTGTCGAACAGTCCGGAACTTGATCATAAGTTAAACATACCATATATAACCTAAATATGGCTTAGAAATAAGCTTTGATAGGTTCGGTGTGTGAAAACATGCTTATATGATCTTACAGGGACTAAAAGTGTCATAAACGGCGTAAGTTTGCATTTTCGCGCATATCTTACGTTCTGGACACATCTGGACATCCAAAATTTTTGTACACACTAAAATATTTTTGTTTTAGTGATCGCCATGCAAAAATTCCATTCGTCGCTTAATTTGGATCGTTTTCGCGTCCGTTCAAGTTTCGTCGTAAATAACCGAACAACGTGACCGTACGACCAAACGAACCGACATCCGAGATATTTTTAAGCATGTTTTGAGTCCCCTATGCTTTAACTTCATTTTAGAGCCTTGAAATGAGGTTAACGGGGTTTAAACGCATCGAAAAAGGCTTTAAACACGTGCAGGGACCATTTCTGTCAATTTTGAAACTTTGCTGAACCTGATACATGCTAGCGTAGCGCGAGCCCTAAGGCCTATGCCCTAGCGCTACGCGAGCGCCTCATCTGGGCAGAAAGTGTGTTTTTAGCATCTGTTTGCAAATTCAGGGGCTGTTTTGGTAAATTCTTGGTGTGTTGAGCAAGTTTAAGTGTTATCCAAGGCTTTGCACCTGCTCCTAACACTTGTATGGATGAGATTTATTCCTTAATGGCTAAACAAACCACTTGTGATGATCCTAGAGCATCACCACAAGTATAAATAGCCCATCCATTTCATTCATTCCTTGCTCATTCTTCTCATTTCCTCTCTTCACATCTGCTTTGGAGCTCTCTCTCAAGCATTTGGGACTTGTCTTCTTTGTAGAAAAGATAGCAAGGACTATTGTGAGCCTTCTTTCATTCTTTTTCTTGCTTTTTCCTTATATAGTGCAGAAAGTCAAACAGTTTGGCCAACAGTTTGACTTTCGGTTTTGACCATCAATTGGTCAAGTCAAAGTTCAATTGAACTTTGAAACGTGATTGTAATCACGATAGTTATAATCCTTCGCGGTTATAGCTGCTGATTACCACGTTAGCTAGTTGTAGTGTCGAGTCAAAGTTTCGGTCAAAATGCGTTTTAGCACGCATTTTGCCTCGGAACTATTTTAGGGTATCAAAACACTTTGTTTTGATACCAAATCAGTAGGTTAGACATGTTTTGACATGTCTAACACGACACTATTAGTTTGTGCTTGTTTAGGGTCGTGAGGTAAGCGGTCTAAACCACCGCTTAGCCTTTCGAACCCGACCCGTTTGGTCGATCTTTAGGATCCGACCAAGCTTAGTTAGTGATCATAGTTGCATAGGGAATAACCACTGAGGTTATACCTTATGATCACATAGGATTGGTTAGTCATTTGCTTGTTAGCTTGTATGCCCATAGGAAATGACCAAAATGCCCTTTTGAAGCTAAAATCCGTATTTTTGCCTATGTGAACATATTTTTGACAAGTAATCTGATTTAGTAACATGTTTAGGGATAATTGGGCATGTAAGACTTGGCATAGCACATAGTTAACCATCCGAACATAGTTTTACGCTAACGACGCCTTATAGTAGCTTATGTTACCATAACGTGTCGAAACGGGTCAAAAGCACTTAGGTAGGCCTTTCAATCAGAATGTAGGGTCTATTAAATCATACCATATGAGTTCAATTACTCATTTGATTTATAGAACCTCATTCTATCCTATCTCCCGATTTAGGTCCGGTTATTTACATAGTTACCTATATAGGGTACCGTTTGATTCCCTAATCACTCTAGCTTTGCTTGGTTGTTGTTCAAGACTTCTAAGCACCCTCAGGTGAGTACATAGTCCCCTCTTTTACTGTTTTCAAACTGTTTTGGGGTGGAACACATGTGCCTACTTGATACTTTCATGTTTCCCATGTTTTTATATCATATACTTACTATGTTCAATAGTACATTATTAGTACACGATTTCATTGTGTTTTGCTATGTATGTTCACGTAACATGCTAGCACATTGATTTCCATATACTACATTATGTCGCATATGCTCATCCAGCATATGGACACATTGTTTTACATTTTGAACCATTGTAACCATATGATCATTTGAACCGTTGTAACCATTTGATCATATGAACCGTTGGTAACCATTTGACTATGTGAACCGTTAGTAACCATTGATTATGTGAACCGTTTATAACCGTTGACTAGATGATCCGTTGGATTATGTGAACCGTTTGTAACCATTTGACTATGTGAACCGTTTGTAACCATTTGACTATGTGAACCGTTAGTGACTATTTGACTATGTGAACCGTTTGTAACCGTTGATTGACACGAACTGTTTGAATCTGTTTGAACCGTTGGGTTAGGGAAGTGATTAGGTAACGGGGCGGGTATAATGTGTTAAAAGCATGGTGGATACGCCGCTGGTACTTCCTATATATAAGTGCTTTTAATACATTATATATCGTTGCGTTATCTAGATCACTTGGGCAATGGTAAACAAAACAAAGTTGTAATACAAGGTTTTCCAACAATATATTATACTATTCGAGTTTTATTCCATAAACGATTTACAAATCTGGATTTAATTAAACAAATGTTTTGGGGTTAAGAATCATGGCTACGAGATTTTTATAAAATATAACCAATTTGATTTGAGTTGGTTATTTACGTCGCAATACTATACTTTTCAAAACAAGGTTTTTAAATAAGTATTGCAATATGTAAAACGAGCCATGAATCTGAAACTCATTACAAAACCTATGTACTCGCCGGCATTTTTATGCTGACATACCTATTTTCACATGTGTTTCAGGTACATTATTTGATGGCCTTTGATGATGATATTGGTGTATTCTCACATAGGAATGGACAAGGCCTTAGCGACTTTAAAACTTGGAGGATAATAGTTATATTTATCAAATTTGTATCAAAACATTTAGTTCAATAATTCAATAAAACGAAACTATTTATTCCATGGTTGTGAAACAATGATTCTGTTACAACACTTCCCGACGTTTCCGCCACGTTTTGTTGTTTTACGTGGTCGGGGTGTGACAATAACCCTCGAATTTACATACATTCAAGGTTTGTCAAAATTAGTCCTTTATTTAATATCAATGCCACGTGTAATCAAATGACACGTATTAACACATCATTGGACACAAAAATTCGAGGTGTTACATCCTCACCCCCTTAAAATAAATATCGACCCGAGATTTACTCAAATAAATAGGGGTATTTTTCTTTCATTGTGTCTTCGACTTCCCACGTATATTCGGGACCTCTACGAGCATCCCATTTGACTTTTACAATCGGTACGTGCTTTCTTCGAAGCTTCTTCACCTGTCGATCTTCAATCGACAAAGGTTTTTCTACAAACTTTAAGCTCTCATCTATATGCACATCTGTGTGTGGAATCACCAATGATTCATCGGGGAAGCACTTTTTGAGATTGCAGATGTGGAACACATTGTGAATTCCATTGAGCTCTTCAGGCAAGTTCAGCTTATAGGCAACTGACCTGACACGTTCAATGACCTCAAAAGGTCCTATGTATCTCGGACTCAGTTTGCCCTTCTTGCCGAAACGCATCACCCCTTTCCAGGGCGACACTTTAAGCAACACTTTTTCACCCACTTCGAAGTGAAAATCCTTACGCTTTGGATCAGCGTAGCTCTTTTGCCTATCGCGGGCAGCCTTGAGACGTTCCCGGATCTGGACAATCTTGTCCGTTGTCTGAAAAACTATCTCTGGTCCCGATAATTGGACCTCTCCTACTTCCGCCCAACAAACAGGCGATCTACATTTCCTACCGTATAATGCCTCGAAAGGCGCAGCCTTTATGCTGGTGTGGTAGCTATTATTGTAGGAGAATTCGATCAGGGGTAGATTCTTATCCCAGTTACCGCCTAAATCGATTGCACATGCATGAAGCATGTCTTCTAGTGTTTGGATAGTACGCTCACTTTGACCGTCCGTCTGTGGATGGTAAGCCGTACTGAAATTTAAACGCGTGCCCAAAGATTGCTGGAAACTCTTCCAGAAATGAGATGTGTACCTGATATCCCTGTCGGAGATAATAGACACAGGTATACCGTGCAAGGCTACAATCTTATCAACATAAAGTTGGGCTAACATATCGGAGCTATACGTCTCCTTGATGGGTAGAAAATGAGCTGATTTAGTCAGCCTATCGACTATGACCCATATTGTATCGTTTCCCTTCCTTGTTTTGGGTAACTTGGTTATGAAGTCCATAGTTACGCATTCCCACTTCCATTCGGGAAGTTCGGGCTGTTGTAGCAAGCCAGACGGCTTTTGGTGCTCGGCTTTGACTTGAGCACAAGTCAAACACTTTGCTACGTGGGCGGCCACAGACTTTTTCAAGCCTATCCACCAATAATTCGCCTTTAAATCTTGATACATCTTGTCTGCACCAGGATGGACCGAATATTTGGAACTATGGGCTTCCTGGAGGATAACATCTCGTAGTCCTCCATAAATCGGAACCCATATACGTCCGTTCAGTCTAAGGATTCCATCCTTGCTAAGAGTCAACTGCTCCTCAGTTACTCCTAACTTTTCATTAGGATAATTAGCTTCCAACACAGCCTCTCGCTGTGCAGTTAATATCCTTTCAATTAAATTGTTCTTGACCTCAATGCTCTTGGCATTGATTCGAATAGGTTTTACCCTTTCTTTTCTGCTCAAGGCATCGGCGACTACGTTCGCTTTGCCGGGATGGTACCTGATCTCACAATCATAGTCATTCAAGGACTCCATCCAACGGCGCTGCCTCATGTTCAACTCTTTCTGATTGAACAGGTGCTGGAGGCTTTTGTGATCAGAATAAATCACAAATTTAATACCATAAAGGTAATGCCTCCACAATTTCAGTGCAAATACAACGGCACCCAACTCCAAATCATGGGTGGTGTAATTCTTTTCGTGCACCTTTAATTGCCGTGAAGCGTAGGCAATAACCTTGCCCTTCTGCATAAGCACACACCCCATGCCTGTGTGTGATGCATCGCAGTAAACTACGAATTCTTCTGTACCCTCAGGTAAGGTCAACACAGGTGCGTTGCTCAGCTTTTGCTTCAGGATTTCGAAGGATTCTTGCTGCTTTGGGCCCCAATTGAACTTTTCTTTCTTCTTGGTTAGGGAAGTCAAGGGCGCAGCAATCCTCGAAAAATTCTCAATAAACCTCCTGTAGTATCCTGCTAACCCCAGGAAGCTACGAATTTCGGTAGGCGTCTTTGGCTCTTGCCAGTTCATGACTGCCTCTACCTTAGCGGGATCCACTTGGATACCACGCTCACTTACAACGTGACCTAAAAACTGAACCTCTCGTAGCCAGAATTCACATTTCAAGAATTTGGCGTAGAGTTTCTCACGCTGTAGTAATTCGAGAATGCAACGGAGGTGCTTCTCGTGGTCAGCTTGGTTCTTGGAATATATAAGGATATCGTCGATGAAGACTATGACAAATTTGTCCAAATACGGCTTGCAGACGCGATTCATGAGATCCATGAACGCAGCCGGTGCATTTGTGAGCCCAAAAGGCATCACTAGGAACTCGTAATGACCATAGCGAGTCCTAAATGCAGTCTTATGTACATCCTCATCTCTGACCCTTAGCTGATGATAGCCCGACCTCAAGTCGATCTTTGAGAAGTAGCTCGCTCCTTGCAGCTGATCGAACAGATCGTCGATCCTTGGCAAAGGATATCTATTCTTTATGGTAACTTTGTTTAGCTCTCGGTAATCGATGCACAGACGCATCGATCCGTCCTTCTTCTTTACAAATAGGACAGGTGCTCCCCAGGGAGACGAACTAGGTCTGATAAAACCTTTTGCCAACAGTTCATCCAACTGGGTCCTTAGTTCCTTCATTTCAGTAGGAGCTAGCCTGTAAGGTGCTCTAGCTATAGGAGCTGCTCCTGGTATGATATCTATTCTGAATTCCACTTGTCTATCTGGTGGTAAACCAGGTAGTTCTTCAGGAAAAACCTCGGGATATTCAGAAATGACAGGAAGATCCTCGATCTTCGGCTTGGGTTCTTCAATTATCACCTGAGCCATATAAATTACACAGCCTTTGTTCAAACACCTAGAAGCTTTGAGCATAGATACATCTTCGGGCAGTCCATACTGCGTATCTCCTCGAATGGTAAGCGATTCACCACTCGGAGTCTTTAATACTATATGCCTTTTGCCGCAAATGATTTGGGCCTGATTATGGGATAACCAGTCCATGCCTAGAACAATGTCGAAACCCGCTAGTTTGAAGGGAAGTAGAGATAGAGGAAAAGAATGGTTCTTAATGGACATTTCACATCCCTCTAGAACAGTGGAGACGGTTTCTATCGTGCCGTCTGCTAACTCTACCTCGTATTTTACATCTAGGGTTTTGATCGGCATGTTCAATAGTTTACAAAACTTTTGGTCTACAAAGGACTTATCAGCGCCAGAATCGAAAAGTACTCTTGCAAATATATTATTTACGAGAAAAGTACCTGTAAGCACATTGTCGTTCTGTACTGCCTCCTTTGCATCCATGCGGAAGACTCTCGCGTTTGTCTTCTTGGTCTCCTCCGCCTTCTTGGCGTTCTTAGGGCAGTTACTCTTGATATGCCCCTTTTCGTTGCAACCATAGCAGGTTGCATCCTTGATCTTCTTGCATTCCACAGTCTTATGATCCTTGGACTTGCACAGCCCACAGGAAGGAGTCTTTGGTTGTGACTGTGAATTCGATGCAAACCTGCACTTCCCAGAGCGGGGTTTCTTGCAGATTTTGCAATTGGGTCTTTTACCAGCTTGCCCCTCTTTCTTCGTCTCCGACCCTCTTTTGCCATCACCGTTTCCACGGTGCTTCTTTCCTGACCTTCGTGAGGTATCATCCTCACGTTTCCTTTTCTCAGCCTCCTTGCTCCTTAGCGTCCTCAGACGGACAGCATCCAAAGTGAGAGACAAGGAGAGGTCAGTAACTGACCTGAAGGTCGTCGGCCGAGAGGCCTTTACGCTAGCCTTTATCGCAGGCTCCAAGCCCCCAATGAAACGGGCGATTCTTCTAGGTTCTGGTGTCACAAGGTACGGAACCAGGCGAGACATCGTATTGAAGCTCGTCAAATAAGCCTGGCAGTCCAGGTTCGTCATTACAAGTGACACAAAGTCAGCCTCGATCTTCTCAACCTCATGCTGAGGGCAGTAGTTTTCCTTAATGAGAGCAATAAATTCCTCCCATGTCATCTTGTATAAAGCAGACTTACCTGATGCCTGCACCAACGCCCTCCACCATGCCAGGGCCTCGCCCTTAAATGATTGGGACACAAACTTCACCACATCCTTCTCTGCGCACCCACTGATGTCCACAATAGTGTCCATCTCATCTAGCCAGGTGATACAATCAACAGCACCTTTCTCCCCCGTAAATTCCCGGGGCTTACAAGATACAAAATACTTGTAAGTGCAACCCTTGGCACCAGATGCATCAGTGTACTCTCGTTCACGACGAATACTATTTTCAGCTGACGAGTGATTGTCGTCATCTTTCTTGGGTTGAGAGGGTGGTTTGGGTTGTGACTTCGGTTTGGAGGGTGGTTTTGATACGGTTCTGCCTTGGGACTCAGTATATTGACGATCCAGAGCTGCCTGAACAGCATTGTCAATTAGAGCCTTTAGCTGTGCGCCTGTCAAATGCACTGGCGCATTGTCGTAGTCATCTTCATTAGTATGGCTATTCTCTCCATTGGGATCCGCCATTGTAACTTGAATCTGTTACAGAAGATAATAAAATTTTATTCAGCAGGTTATTATATAATTGTCTTTTATGACAATTCGTTAACCATGGTAACAGAGACCATATTAGGTTAACTTATTACTTCATTAAAATATTAGGATTTGAATATATCCTATTTCAACTATATCAATAATATTGGCGGCATAAAGCCTAATCACGAGGATGATTTATAATATTAGCCGAGATTTCAGAGAATCAAAGGCATAGAGGTTTGAACCGTAGTTCTCTTACCCCTTTCTGGCAGGGAGTCATAGACCACCACTGTCTTTTGTCTTTATAAGACAATTATCATGGCCCATAGGCACTACACCTCTAATGGATGTTTCAATATGGTTGGCCCGTAGGCACTACATCACTAATGGATGTTTTAATAAGATTGGCCCGTAGGCACTACATCACTAACGGATGTTTTAATAAGGTTGGCCCGTAGGCACTACATCACTAATGGATGTTTTAATAAGGTTGACCCGTAGGCACTACATCACAAATGGATGTTTAGTATTATTGATCACCTTCATTGGTGACTTAACCCACAATTTATAAATCATTTAGTTGGGTTTTGAAATCCTTAAAGGATTATTGTATAAGAATGACGTGCGTGATTTTAACGAATCACATCTGCCATGATTGTTAACATGCTTGCAGCGGTTAACAGGGAATCTGAATTTTTTAATTAAGTCCTACCATCTTGGCCGGATCTTAAAAGACACCAGGCTAGGTTTCACTTGCAAGATTCTTTATTTAGGCAGATCATTTTAAAAGGAATGGTTTTGATTTATTTCATACATATTAAAACAAAACTCATAACATACATTCCATAATCTCAATACAATCACATATTGCCCTAAACGGGTCTTTCAAATAATACATACCTCCATAGAGGTTTAAAAATAAGTGACAAGTCCACGCAGGGACTAATATAAGATAGGCGTCCATGCAAGGACTAAAAGATAAGTCCACGTAGGGACTGAAATACGATAAGTGTCCACGCAGGGACTTATTTCAAAATAGAAATTAGTACAACTATTAGGGGCTAGTGATCACGTTTCTTCTTTTTGCCCTTTAGTAGGTTCGCCAAGCCTTTGAGAAATCCTCGGTGGCACTTTTTCTCTTCCTCGAATTCTCTCTCCACACGATCTAGTCGATGGAGTATCTCTTCCTGTTCAGGAGGAGAGAATCGTGGTTGTGGCGCTTGTTGCGGAACTGGAGGTCTGGGAGGTATTGGATACCCATGAGCTGAGTAGTCCGGTGGTCCTATGTTTCCATGTGCTCCGTCAGGGTAGCGTGCATTATATCTAGCCGACACCACATATGGGTCGCGCTCATAACCGTAGTTGTAATGTGCCTGAGACGGTTCGAACGGGTTGTAAGCCGTTGGACCCGTGTAAGCAGGTATGGGTTGGTCGTACCCAAATGGTGGCGAATTTGGTGCAGCTGGTGCGGAGTTCGCCTCCTGTATAGGACTTGAAGGTCCTTCTTCTTGTAGTGGCGGATAGTGGCTACTACTAGAGTGTCGAGGGGTGCTGAAGTGGATACCCCCTCCTCCTCGTGTGGACATACGAGCATTTGTCCTCCTACGCCTTGGCGGATCAGGCATTACTGGTTGCGCTGGTGGCGGAGGTGGTGGCGTAACTGCCACAAAGCGTGAATCCTCAGAGGGATCCTGTGGATGTCGCGGTTGTTGTGATGTCTGTTGAGGTGGTGTGTAGTACCACTCATGTCGGTCAAACAACGCTTGGAAACTATCTGGTCCCTGATAGGGTGTGCCATGGAAGGATGACCCATCAGAGACTTCTATCGGATGCGTGGGCGTACCACGAGCAGGTTCAGTTGGATCAGTATCTTCATCCATATGGTCTTCGGAGAAGTGATCTTGTGGCCCTAGTGGAACAAAGCCCGAAGGTTCCTGTATGTAGTCAGCTGGATTAAACTGACCTATGAAGTATGGGGTAGGGTCGTCGTAATTTCGGTGCGATACCGAACGTTGTAGAGGTATGAAGGAAGGTTGTGGGTTGTTGGGATCATTCTCTGAGTTTGGCCCAAAGGAGTGCCGGTAAGATGGCGTCGAGCTGTGCGAGGTGGAATGCCTCGCGGGTTCGTAAAGGTCTCTTCGTCGTTGTGGTTCTTCGCTCCTTGTCATTGAAGGAGGTCTTGTACCTGACGGTCCAGCTTCGTGATCGTGATGTGTCACGATATCTCCTCTGCCTCTTCTTCCCCTTCCTCTTCCTCGGAATATAACAGGTGGCATTTTCCTGCTTTATAAAACTTTAAATACCAATAATAAAAGAAAGAGACAAAATTGGAATGACAATTCGAATTTCTCCTAAGTTCTTGTCTAGACTCAAGTATGTGCAATTGTGTCATTGAGATTAAACACATTAGGATAGTGTTTAATTCACTCAATGTTGGCTCTGATACCAACCTGTCACACCCCGATTTCCACGTGTCTCACCGGTGGGCCCGGTGGGGGATTACCGTGACGATGTTGGCAACAATATAGTCAAACCACACAATTATATAAATGCACAGCGGAAGCTTTAAAGATAAATATATACTTTAACCTCTGGTTGTAATATCAAATGTATTACAGAAGTCGAATATATCCACAGCGGATCAAAATAAATAAATATTGTTCATTCAGATACGGCATCGAGTTTGCGAGACTATTCGTGATGCTTAGGAAGCTTATACCAGCCAATTTCGTATAGTACCTGCACTTAATCTTTTTGGGGAAAATACGTCAGTTTACACTGGTAAATACATTCAACTGACACATTTGAAAATGTTTATTAAAATTGATTTGAATGCACAAGGCACAACTCTTTTATAACTTGGGAAAATCATAATAATCTTGTGAACGTTTTACATGTTCTTTTATGCGTTCAGTACCCCGGGTCGTGCCGGGTTAAAGATTTATAGACACACCACATTGCGTAAAACCGTAGTTTAAAAACCAACGGCTACGTCTTTTAATTTAATGTCGACAATATATACCGGGTGTACGCCTACACCGGGATGTCGATGGTCGTGGCCATTTCGTAAAATGATGCCAAGGATATCCGGGACAACGGTCATTAAACCCCCCAAAGGCTTTTAAGAAACAAAACTGTTTAAATGAGCCGATCATATTATTTAATTAACCACCTAAGCGATGGAAAATATAATGCTCAATCAAGCGGTATTAACATACCGTAACCCAAGCCCGTATAGGGGAAATAAGTTAAAGTATTTACCTTTGCAAGTATTATTCCTTAGTTTGATTAAATCACCGATAGCTTTTACTGGGCTCCTAATCTGGAACGAAGGTTTTAATTAACCTCTTAGAATCCTAACGGGTCTTTATATTGGCCGTAGCCTAGACCGGTTGGTTCCGGAATATAAATATGGTTTAATCGCGCGAAAAGGCGAAAACCGAGAATGGAATGTGATTCTGCCCCCAAACAAGTTCAGAGACTTGTTTTATATGGGTTCAAGGTTCACACTCTGGATTTTGGGGTTCAAATAATATAATTTGACGCGTATCGGCTAATTTACGAAAACTAGTTTCATAAGCCGAACCGTGCGCGCAATAGGCAAAACGGTTAACCATGAGAGTCTTACGCTTATTTCCTAAGTCAATATGCCTTAAAGAGGTTGTGGTATCAGTAGGATACCTTCCGTGATGCCCGTAACGAGTTTAAGTTAATATTACGCCCCGTAGGGGTTTTCCGGTCATTTTAAAGACTTTTAAAGAGCTTTTCGAGTTCTACAGGAAATCTGAGTTTCCCGAACAGTTTATAAAGTCTAAAATACTTTATTTATTATTTAAAATCAGTAGCAACTGGAATCGGGTCAAAAGACCTTGTAGAACTCAAGTTTTGGCCGAAAAGGGCATATTCGGTATTTACCGAACCGTAGCCATAACCGCAGGTTATGAGCAATGTAAAAATTATTAAAAATCTCTAAAATTCCCAAAATATTATTTTATAACAGTGGGTAAAATTTTTGGTGACGAAATCTTGGTTTAGATAGGTGTTATGCTAATTGCGCCTTTCATTACAAAAGTTTATTTTAATCGCGCTATTTAGCATAACTCTCATTCTAGACCTCGGATTGACGTGAAACTTTAAGGACATGCTTATAATTTAATAAGCAAGGTTCTGGTCCGTTCACGTGTCCGAAATACTCGTTTTATTTTCAAAATGGCGTTACGGTCAACTTTTAGGCGATTAACGGAAATGCGCAACAGACTCGGATAACTCGTGAACCGATCACAGAGGTTTATACCATCATGTAACCTGGTCCTAAGAGAGTCCTAAGGCATGTCTATACCTCACTAAAACGGGTCAGAACTGAAGTCAAAGCAAAAGTCAAACTTTTGCGACATTCGGCTCCGAACCGGGTCAATATAGCAAATGGTCGATTCAAACGAGCGCAAACAAGTTTACATACTTATTATCATGTTTTATGATCATCAAAATAGGTTTCATAGCATATACATTACAGATTATGTACAAAATGGCAAAACGACTTTCTGTTGACTTTTTAAGTGCGCGTTTGACTCGATATTTGACATAGTTAGAGTGGTGACCAGAGGGAACCCTTTTAGGGGTTTATTACCCACATAAATACCAACTCAAAACTACTTTTGATCCGACAATTCACTGGACCATTTGTGAATTATCGTTATGACAACCGTTAGTTACGACGGTTGAGTTTATAAGCTAAATCTATGGAAATATAAGACCAAAATGGATTTGAACGACTTACAGAAGTTGTATCTTGCTTAGAGA
The DNA here is from genome assembly GCF_002127325.2 of Helianthus annuus. Lineage (NCBI taxonomy): Eukaryota > Viridiplantae > Streptophyta > Magnoliopsida > Asterales > Asteraceae > Helianthus > Helianthus annuus. The sequence goes on along the minus strand of NC_035444.2, from coordinate 141,907,130 downwards.
GCAGAGAGGAATGCTTGGGAGCTTTAGAATGATCAGTAGTTGAGTGTTTGAGTTGTGTGAATGTTATGAGCTCAATGTGGTATTTATAGTGCAACAAAGCCCTCAAGATCATTACACAACAACCTACACTGATCATGGATGATGGGCAGGTGTCCCATAGAGCTATGGGTCGAGTATAGGGTGCCCATGCCTCATTTATTGGCGTTTTGATCGTTCACAAGCTCAAAAGGCAAGAAACTACAATCATTCTGCATCTGGGCGTCTAATGCGGCCCACATGGAGAATCCATGCTGCTTTTACGCGGGTCGCCTGATGTGTAAAGATCAGACGCGTATCTAAGGTGGCTCGCGGCCCGCCTCAACTTAACCCGAAACTTCACGCGGGTCGCGAGAGGTTAGATTTCCAGAAATTTTAAATCTTTTGTAATGATTTCAGAATCTGGTAATTAATAACGAAATCTTTCGAAATGATTTACCTGACCTTTCGGGTTTGAAGGGGTAACTTTGCGGTTTGGCCCTCGGTTAATTACAACTAAGGACCTCGTGTTATTTACCCGCGTTGTTAAGTCCCTATTTAGTTTATTAATTATTCAGAAAGCCTTAACTTTCATTGTTGACGCTTTTAACCCTTCTCATACGAATTTGATTATAACTTTCTCATTTTAAAACGGAACTTCGCGGAATTTATACAATATGTTCTTGTGAGCGTATAATACTGTTACAAAGCCTCGGGAGCGTTAAAGGGTCACTCAGAGGTATAATTAAACATGTTGACACGGTTAACCCCTGCAGCTTGTAATCTCTCACTTTCTTTCGCGTTTCGCTTCCGTACGATCCATGATTTATTCGTTTGAAGGTACAAGCACCATCTAGGGTTACCATACAGTATATTTACCCTTGTTTGACATCTATAACCCTCAAATTTACATACATTCAAGGTTTGTCAAAATTAGTCCTTTATTTAATATCAATGCCACGTGTAATCAAATGACACGTGTTAACACATCATTGGACACAAAAATTCGTGGTGTTACACAATTGAATCCAAATCGTTGGATTTATTATTCCAACTGGCTAAACGTATACTCCAATCGGAAGAGGGACCGAAAGAAGCAACCTTTGCGCGAAATAAGTCAAGTTTGTTCCTTTCGGAAGGTGTGATACAATCTTGAAGTTCCTTCACTACTAACCGAAGGTATTGTTTTTCAGATGGCATATCATCTACGGATTCATCCACAAAAACTTCTTCCATAGGACGCCTCCCTTTGTCAACTGTACGGGAAGACGGACCTGCATCTAAAGCTGCATCAAGCTCTAAAATCACATCATCAGTTTCTACAGCAACTCCTGTTGCCGAAGACGTAGAAACTGGAGCTTGAACAGATACAGCTTCTTGAATAGAAGCAACAACAACTGGTTCAGAAATCACTGGTTCTTGAACGGGTTCAGGTTCAGGTTCCGGAGGATTAACCGGTGGTTGTTGAAGATCAACCTGAGGTTGAACAACCACGGGCTCTTGAGCATTATCAACAACTGCTTGCATACCTCCAGCAAATATTTGATCAACACCACTTCTAATGTTTAACCAACTCGGATCATGTTCTGGATTGTAGTTTCCTTGAAGAATAGCACCACACAAGGGAGTCGAAACAGGACGAGCCTCAGTCCTTTTGGACTCGTTAACTCTGGCATAATCAGTGAAAATACGAATAAGCATGGGTGCTTGAGCGTAGGCAGGTAGAGTTCCTTCGAACGCAAGATTCGACAACAAATGTCGAAAAATAAGACAAAGGAAATGAGGATACTGGAATCATCAAACGCTTATCATTTGCCTTCAGACCAATCTGGTGTTTGAGAGCTTGGAGAATCATCAGTAAGAAATTGTACGGCTGGTTGTAAGTTAATCCAATCATCGCAGAAAGAAGATCATGACCCATGGTATCAGTTCCTGATTTTCGTGCAGACAGACACTGCATCAACACATGAAAGAAGTATCTCCACTGCCCAATAATTAATGCCTTGTAGATCTCCTTCATGGTAAAAGAACCAACGTAACCGAAAGATCTAACCCCACGTTCACGGATTTGCCGCACATAGCACGTGTTTCCATGATCTAAATCACCAAAACGCAAAGCCGCACGAATAACTGCCTCCGTGATAACAATAGAGCTTCCAGAAACAGTCGCTTCGATAGTATCATCAACAATCTGAGCCGTACGCCAAAAATCCTCAATATACGCTTGCACTTGGTGAATATTTTCTGAAATCGCGAAACCAATTCTTGAATTTCGAAGAAAACGTATGATATCAGTATATTCGGCTCCTCCACGAACGTTCTCGTTTAGCAAGGCAATTTGATTATGATTACGATGAAATTCACGAACTAGACGAGGTTGTTCTGCCATTTCTGTTGAAAAACGAACCAAAAACGAAACACATGCATCAGTTATAATTGCAGAACAGTCAGCATACAGTTTACACATAGTAAACTGCAATGTTCAATGTTTGGCAAGATTACTATCACATAGTTAAACACACAGTTAAACATATATAAAAATAAACCTTAGACTGTGATAGAAGTCCATTGAAAAACTCAGTCAGTCCTGAACTGTTGAAAAAGAAACCCCCGAGTGAGACAAAACTGGTTAAAACTTGAATTACAAAACTCGGAGACCACATGCAAAACTTGATAGAGTTTTACAGAGTTTTGTTAATCTTGCAAAACTTTGAGTTTTACAATTTTCAGGTTTATGCAAAACTGGAATTAAAACATTGCACTTGATAGAGTTTTACAAAAAGAACTCGGAATTTGCAAAACTCGGAGACAACTATGAAACTGTAAACCTCGGAGACACGGAGTAGACTCAAGCCAAAAACTCACCAATGTTGTTTGGCCAAAACTCGGAGTTGTTTGAATCTGTTTCAAAACTCAGACTTATGAAAAACCTCGGACTTTAATTCTCGGACCCACGTTGAACATCGGAACAGAAAACTCGGAAGCAAACATAGTGACTGTTCAAAACTCGGTAAAATGGAACGGTAAAACTCAGACACTCTTGTTTCATATTTATCAAAACTCGGAACAATATTAAAACTTAAAACTCGGACTTGGAAACGCTTTTCAAACCTCGGAGAAACATATTGATATTTCAAAACTCGGAACTTCTTGTTTCTGATTAAGACTGCAAAACTCGGAAGTAACACTGTTTGAAACTCGGAAAAATTGTTTGACAGATTAAAAACTCGGGCACCCTTGTTTAAAACACGGAACATCTATCTTGACCTATTTTAACTGTTCAAAACTCGGAACCGACTTTGAACAGTTGAAGACCTGTTAATCATTGAAACTCGGACACATTACTAAACCTCAGAAGCAGTTTAAAACAAAACTCAGAGACACAGTAAATAACACACAGTCCTTTCTTTGACCTATTTATAACTCGGACAGAAACTCATTCAGTAACTCAGAACAGTTCATCGAATATATAAACTTCGGAAATACATTTACAGAATTAAACACTCGGAAAACTTGGAAATGCATTTACAGAATTAAACACTGTTAATCATTGAAACTCGAAACCTCATAACGATTAAAAAAACTCGGAGTTGAGATGTCTTGTAAAACTCAGGGACCTTTGAGAGTTTTAAAACTCGGAATTGTAGTTAAGTCTTATCATTGAAACAAGGCTTTGATCTCTCCGAACTTACGGAAGAGAGAAAGCTTGAAACTCAAAGATCTTAACACAATAAACAAAAAAACACTCCTTTCATGATGGATCAAGAAGGTGAAAATTTCAAATAACTTTCATCTTCTTCCCAAGGACAACGCGCCAAAACACCAACCAAGATTCTACTAAACATCATACAAACAAGCACCAATTTTTATCTAACCAAACAAATCCAAGAGCACATTCTCACAAAATTTCAACCAATCAAAGCTCAAAAACAACTCAAACATTCATTATTCTTCAAGATTCATGAACCCCAACCTCAAGAACACCAAGTTCTTGAAGCCAAACATGAAACCCCCAAATTTTCTTACAAAAACCCTAACTTCAAGTAGCTCAATAACATCACATAATATCCAACAATTAGTAAGAAAGCACAAAGTTTCAAGCATGAATTTACCAAGAATCATGAACACTAAGTTCAAATAAGATGAATATCCAAGCCCTAAGTTAAGATTCTTACCTAGATTGTTACAATGGAGATGAAAAGATTGTAGAGAGACATACCTTGAAGAAGACTTAGGGTTTTATGAGCAAGAACAAGAATCTGTAAGAAGGAAGGAAGAATGTATGGAGGTGAAGGAGAAGGTGCGATGAAGGTTTGGAAGAAAGAACCTCTGAGGATTTTGAACAAGAGAGGACTGAAGGAGATAAAGGAAAAAAAAACGGACCAAAAGGGGTATAAAAGTCGGTCCACGGTTTGGGATGTAAAAATCGGACCCACTAATTGTTTGAAAACTCGGACCGAGGTAGGGTTATTTGCTTATACTTTAATTTATTTTTGTTTTATTAAATAAAGGGGTTGGAGCGGAGAAGATGTCAAAAGTCGGACCAGAATGGATATCAAAAGTCGGATCAAAATACGGTTTGATAAAAACCCGGTCCAACGATTTAAGATTCAAAACTCGGACCTCAGGAGATTGTAATCTTCTGACCCACTTGTGTTGTTCAAGGAAAATTCGGACCTTTGTTAATTTTACTTTCCACTTATACCCTCCAACTCAAACAACTTTGTCATAAAAAAATTTGAAGTTTTCAAAGAACAAATTTTTTACTTGAGATGGAAAGATATCACTGCTTGGAACAAAATTTATCGACTTCCTTACCTGATGAAATTTCTCACACACACTTAGATGAATCTTACACGACCGATTTTTCATGAGAAAATTTATTTTAACTTACTGAACTTGATTTTTAATATCTGATTAAATAATTTTCACAACCCTAGAGAATTCTTAATAAGATAACTCGCACATAGAAACAAGAAAGCAAAATCTTTTTGTGGTTTTTCAATTTTTGACGGAAATGGAGATTAAACCTACGAACGTATTTACACTAATTATATATTTTTTTTTGCGAAATCGGAGCAAAGGAATCATATCGGTTTTACTGTCAGTATCCGACACACGAACCATAGCATTTAGATTTAATCTTTTAGAATGATGTTGACAGTTCAAGACGTTCAACGGTATTGTGGTCCACTTAAGTTTTAGCACGCTTTCGAACACTGTTTTTCGAGATATGGAATTAAGTGTATTAATAGCTGACAGTATCTATGTTTACCCACCTCAGAATATACTCCCGTATCAAGGTATGCACGAGAGATCATCTTACTAGTGAGTATACCATTTATCATCTGTTTTTGACGTATAAGCTAATGTGAGATACTCACTTATTTGGAATTGAAAAACAAGCACTTTGTGATAGGATCACTTATTGAGGAGGAACTTGAATTTCAGATGCAAAGGGCACAGGAGCAAGTCCGTGAACAGGTTATTACCATCGTACAGACAAAGAGACGAACTTGACTCCCGCATTGTTTTGTGGGACATGTGATTGTTTATCACTTATTTGGGTCGAATGCATCATGCATTAAGGATATTTACACGTATGTATGGTATCATGGAAGGTCTAGACTTGCGTCCCCATTATTTTTCCGGTAAAAGAAACAACCATGATACCCAGATGATAAACAGCATAAAGACCACGTATCTCAGAACCTCGGCAATCTATCAAACGAAATTACGATACCAAGACCATATATCCGAGAGATGTGCCACACAAGTTACGCAGTTCATTATGTTTATATACCAAAGACAAGTTCTTATTTACGCGTAAAACCTACCGAAGCAACGTATAATGAAGTTGTCACAGTTAACGGTTAATTTTATATATATAACTATAGTCCTGCACCAGATACGACTAACCGATGTACTATCATTTCCCTTATATCTCAACACGACTTCATTTTAAATTTTTCAAATGTTTTTGTATTTTTCTGAAATTTATCCTACAACTAAGTAAAATATTTTTGGAGTTTTTCAATTTTTCGAAAGCGGTAAGAACTGTACAGAAAAGATAAAATAAAGTTTCTATGCGAGTTTAAAAAGCATTTTACTCTGGGTTGATCATGCCAATCATTCGGACCAAATTTTCAAATCTAACCCGATCGAATGTTTTCGTAAACAGGTCGGCAAGATTATCCAAGGTGTCTACCCTAACCACTTCCATTAAACCCTTCTCAGCACAGTCGCGAATAAAATGATGCCTAACATCAATGTGCTTAGTGCGTGAGTGATTTACTGGATTGTTTGTTATGGAAATGGCAGAGTTGTTATCGACAAGGATAGGAGTTCGAGTAAAATTCAAACCGTAGTCCCTCATTTGCTGCTGAATCCACAAAACCTGAGCACAACAGCTTGAAGCAGCAATGTATCGGCCTCGCACGTGGATAGAGAGACGGCAACTTGCTTTTTGCATTTCCAAGAGACAAGACGATTCCCAAGAAGTTGTGCGCCGCCAGATGTTGACTTTCTGTTCATCGGGCACCCTCCGAAATCTGCGTCAGCATACGCCATCAAATCCAGACCACCTTCAGCTGGATACCACAATCCAAGCTTAGGCGTCCCTTTCAGATATCTGAAAATACGTTTGACTGCTTTCAAGTGAGACTCCTTCGGAGTTGATTGGTACCTAGCACACAAACAAACGGAAAACATAATATCTGGTCGTGAAGCAGTAAGATACATTAGAGAACCTATCATTGCTCGATATAGAGTCGGATCCACTTCAGGATCTTTCTCCTTATCGGTTGAGAGCTTGAGATTTGTCGGGAGAGGCGTGTCATAGGGTAAGCTATCTTCCAATCCAAATCTTTTGAGAATCTCGTGGACATACTTTGTCTGATGCACGTACGTCCCGGTTTTTCCTTGACTCACTTGAAGACCTAAAAAGAAGGATAACTCGACCATCGCGCTCATTTCAAATTTTGACTTCATCACCGCTTCGAACTCACGACACAGTTCTTCATTTGAAGAACCAAAAATTATGTCATCAACGTAAATTTGCACAATCAGAAAATCTCCCTCTTTCTTCAAAATGAACAGTGTGGAGTCAATCGCACCACGCGAGAACCCATGCTCCAATAAATGCTTTGACAACGTCTCGTACCATGCTCGAGGGGCCTGATGGAGACCGTAGAGAGCCTTGTCCAACAAATAGACCTTGTTGTCTAAACCTGGAGCTTTGAAACCCGGTGGTTGGGACACATACACAGTTTCATGCAATTTCCCGTAAAGGAAGGCGCTTTTCACATCCAACTGATAGACTTTGATACGCATGTGTGCAGCAAAGGCTAGAAACAAACGAATAGCTTCCAGTCTTGCCACCGGTGCATAAACTTCGGTATAATCAATCCCTTCCTCTTGATTGAAGCCTTGAACAACCAACCGTGCTTTGTTTCTGACAACGACACCCTTATCGTCTTTCTTGCACTTGAAAACCCATTTCGTGTTAATTGCATGTTGGCCCTTTGGAAGATCGACCAAATTCCACACCTTTAACTTGTTGAACTGAGCTAACTCTTCTTGCATCGCCTCACACCAAGAATTATCCTTCAGAGCCATTTGATAGTTCTTCGGCTCTATTTGAGAGATAAAACATTCATGCAGGCTAAGATTGTAGATCTCTTCTTTCTTGATAGCAGAGAACAGACATTGCATCTTTGAAATACTCCTTCGCGTTTGCACTCCCGCATTTGGATTCCCAAGAATATTATCAACAGGATGATGAATATTTGTTCTTGGAACTGGGATTGCCGGAGCTTGAAGATTGTTTCCCAAATTTGATTGAATCTCCCCCTGAGCATTTGCATTACTACTAGAAGCTTGATCATTACCAGAAGACGCATTAACATTTGGATATGCTGAAAAGTCAACGTATAGATCTCCACTTGTAGTTTGAGCAGCTGCATTGGGGATCTGCTCAGCAACAACATCATTTATGGTCGAAGAATCAGCGACTGGAACATTCGAAGACACATTAGTAGGAATACTTGCTCTCCAGCTCGCATCCACTTCATCTTTGTTCACAAGATGTGTGTATACAACCTCCGAATCTTCTTCTGAAACATCAGGAAGATCAAATGAATCAAATAATTTATCATAATCATAACCACTTTTGGGACCGAATTCGGACGGAGGAGGATCAAAACTCAAAGGAGTTATATCAAACACGATCTCCACTGTTCGCTTCTTGATGTTATAAACGCGTTTGTTTGGAGTTCCATTGGCATAGCCCAAAAAGAACCCAACTTCACCAACTTCCCCCATTTTAGGAGTATCTTTGGTGCGTTTGGTAACTGTAATTTTGATTCCTGTGTGGTTCAAAATTCCTACCAAATCTAGGAGCATCAACGTGGCTTGAGAATGATCGTGGATGATTATCCGAATGCGGTCTTTGATTTGGAAATCGGGGGGGTGACGCATTTCAGTCATTCACGAATCTGTTCTGTGCATGAGGTCTAACATAGTTGTTGTTCGAACCTCCAAAGCGTTGGTCATTCTCAACTGGTTGAAATGTAACATGATTTTGTCATCTGTGAGGGGTTTTCTCACGTGTATCATGTCTTTGAGATGCATTTTCTGATCTGTCCCCACGGTTAATAACAACGGGTTTCTCCTCTTGATCCTGATTTTGTTGTGATTTAACATTTGGTTTGACAACTGGTTTTACTTCTTGTTTAATCACTTTGTTTTTCTCAACCTTCTGATTTTTACCATTTTTCTTTTCAACATTAACTGTTTCATTTTGTGGCTTTTCAACAAAAGGTTTCTTTTGATCAGGATCAACAAGAGATTTACCCTTGTCATCTGGACAGTCTGCTGCTAAGTGTCCTTTCCCACGACACTTATAGCATTTGCGAATTTTTGCAGCATTCTTTGGACGTTCCTCATGAGTAGTCGAAGATGATGAGTCGTTGGTGGAATTTTTCAAAATTTGGTTCACAAACTGAGAGTTGGAACCAGTTTCGATCTTTACTTCTTCTTTGACAAAATCCTCCCCTTTAACAAACTCAGTTTTAGGGATATTTTTCAAAGCCTTTTTAGATTTCCCACGTGACTTTGGTTTTGACATCACATTTTGAACTTGATTAAACATTTCCAAAATCTTATTGCTTATCAAATTTTCAATGTTTTCAAGATTTACTTCATTTTTCTTTGAAACTCCACTCATCTTCGACTGATCTGAGTCAGTAACTTCATCTGGCTCAGATTCTGACTCACTTTGCGGTTCAACCGTCAGAGGGGTCTTTGGCACAAAGTTTGCCAATTCAGGATCAATGCTTGGCATCGATGTATAGTTATGGTTTACCCGTGGAGGCACCTTACTATATCCAATGCCGAACATTTCTTCCTCAGATTCTTTGAGACGTTGGCTGTTAATACAGAAATTCATCACTTCGGATGAATCCCCGAACTTCTCAATCTTTCGTTGCAAAACTAAAATCAGATTATCTTTTTCCAAAATGATTTTGTTCTTTTCCAAAACAAAATTTTGATTCATTTCAAGTTCAGATTTTAATTCCTGATTTTTAAGATTTCCTTGAGCCACAAGTCTCTCAAATTCAGAGATATCATTTTTCAGCGCCTTTATCTTAATTCGGTGTTCTTTATCCGAATTAGACAAAACAGCAATGAGTTCTCTGGATTTTTCTAAATCTGCAATTAAGTTTGTGTTATGAAGTGCATATCTATCAATCTAAGTGACAAACTCAACACATCTAGCACATCGCTTATCTACAGAAGATGATTTTACCTCAATGCCAGCCATGAATGCGCAAGCCTCATTTTCTACGGAGTTTTCTTCCAACCTTTTAGCTTTTGCATCCGCAAATTGCTGCATTTCAGCTGTGGAGATGTTGAATTCAAAGCGTTCTCCCTTTTCTCCATCTTCTGTCTTGTTAGACTTTTCAACAGACTCTTCATTCGAAAGATCTTCATTCTCAGCAACATTCCCCGAATCCAACTCTTCCCCAAAAACCTCAGCTACAACCGCAAGCTCCTCAACACTAGTCTCTTCGACAACCTCTTCATACACATCTTCGTTCACAATTTCAGCTATAAATGCTTGTGACACAATTGCTCCTGAGATATCTTCCAAAGCACAACCCCAGTCATAAGGCTCAGTCACACTCTGTAGAGGTTGAGCCACCATAGCATTGTTTGTCGAAGGTGTAAGATTTTCAGACCCACTTGAACGAGCACTTGAATTAGAGGTAGCAGCTGATGCATTGTTGTGAGGTCTTGAATTATTTCCTCGGGAGTTGTTGTCTCTATCAGATCTTTACATTTTCGGCTTTCGAAAATCACGTGCGAAATGCCCGTAGATACCGCAGTTGTAACATTTTACTTTGGACATGTCGACTCCCATTCGAGTCTTTGTCTGACCTCCTATGAACTTCCTACCCGTCTTCAACAGAAACTTCTTCGCTCTACGGACTAACAGTGCCATATTGAGTTGTAGATCAAGTTCTTCCATTTCGTCTTGATCTATCTGATCAAAGTCCTCATCGAGACTTGACGGTTCAAAGAGCTTTCCAAGACAGAAGTTCTCGTAGGAAGTCATGAAGGACGCCAACAGACTCATGTTTTCTTCAATCAACTTCAAACAGCTTGCATCTATCTTAGGAATGTTCAAGCTTGTTCCTTGAGATTTCTGAGCTCCACTAGAAGAGCACATCACTTGATTGGAATTGGTTGTTCCACCTTAACTTTCATTGTTGCTTATAAAGGCGTGTTCACTTGTAGAACCTTCATTCTCCGAATACAAGGCAACACCGACTCCACCATTACTACCCTTATCCGTTGGTTTTGAAGCCTTATATAACTGAGGATCTTGGATCTTCTCGAAATTAGATGCTTGATCTTCCATATTCCAAGCATAACCCCTCAGTTTTTGGACAGCTTCTTCCAATGAGAGCTCCTCATAGAGAACACCCTCTCTAATCAAAGCAGTGTACATATTCCATTCTTTGGAAAGGCAATTCAGAAACTTCTCAACCTTCTCAAATTCGGTGTAGATACCCTCTTGACTTCTATCAAGTTCGCTCAACAGATGATAAAATCGGTTCACTGTGTCATCAAATGATTCATTTCTTACAGCCTTGAACACAACGAATTGAGTCTTCAAACGTTCGAGACGTCGCTTCTTGTACATTTCATTTCATTTCCTTCATATCGCTGGATCATACTATCCCACAATTCCTTTGAGCTACTTCTCTTACAGAACATATGAAGTATAGATTGTGTCATAGCCATCGTTATCATTGACATAGCTTTCTCTTCACAGTCATAAAATTTCTTCTGGTCGTCAGTGAGTGCCAAATACGTATCAATTGTCAACGTACGTACTGGAGTAGCTCCACATCCTTTAACGATACACAACCAGATTTTGATGTCTTTTGCTCGTACATATCTTTCAAAACGCTCCTTCCACTCAGGAAAATCAAGCTCGTTTATCAACAAAGGAGGTTTGTCGTTGCTCCCTACCTCAGCATTGTGCTTGAGGTTTTGCACCATTGCAGTCAGATTGTTGTTTGCCATTTCAGAAAACAACAGTAGGTTACCAGGTAAGAACTGTGTTACTGAAAAGATTTTCTAAGTCCAAACTCGGAGAGAAAACACGGAGTGAAATGTCTGAGCTTTAATCAGAGTGTGAAACCCGGATCACAAAAACCTGAAATAAAACACAAACAGAAAAACTCGGACACTACACTGTTAGGAATTTAAACTCAAACCACCTACTAAAAGAAGAAAAATTCGGACTCCCTAACAAAACACAAAGTTCGGACTCAAATAAGGAAATAAAGTTCGGACTCTACTAACAATTTAAAAGTCGGACTCTCTAAGTATATTATAAAATCAGGCTGATGTTCAAACTCGAACACAAGGTAAAATACTATAAAATCCAAAAGGACAAAATTCGGACTCTTATATTAATAAATAAAAATTAAAGCTCGGACCTACCAACTATAAAGTTCGGACGTAGACAAAATTCGGACTTACCTAAAAACACTATAAAATTCGGACTCTTATATTAATAACTAAAAATTAAAGCTCGGACCTACCAACTATAAAGTTCGGACCTAGACAAAATTCGGACTTACCTAAAAACACTATAAAATTTGGACAATGCAAAACTCAGACTACTAATCCTAAGACATAAAATTCGGACAATGCAAAAACTCAGACTACTAACCTAAGACATAAAATTCGGACAAGAGTAAAAGTAAAAAGTTGGACTCTAATAATAGATAAAGTTAAAAATTGGACTCTATACTAATAACTAAAAGTTGAAATTCGGACCTATATAAACTAGGATAAAATTCGGACCATATGAGAAGTTTAAAAATCGGACAAGGGTTAGAGATTTGAAACTCAGAACAAGTAAGAGTTTCTCAAAACTCAGATCCAGTAACCAATCTCCGGACTATCTCCCCAATGTGACTTCACACTGGTTCAACAATACCCCGGAGACACAAACACGGAATTTAAACCACGGACAAATCTTCCAAATATCAAACTCAGGAATCTTTTTCAACTTACAACACTGAATAAACAAGAACCAAAACCCCTGTAAAACCCACATGAAGAACAACACTAAAAATCACCAAACTACTCAAAATCCATCATCAAATCACTAGATATGAATGAGGAATCATGAATAAAACACAAAAACTCACTAAACACTCACTAAACCCTATCAAAGTTTGAACTTTTCTCACAAAAACCTTCAAACTAAGAAACACCTACAGTAGTATGAGCACACTGCTCTGATACCACTTGTAAGGCCTCCTAATCCAAGATCTCACTCAGCTAAAGCCACCAACAGGTGTGCGGAATCCACCTGATGATTAACCACTGCAGATGAAACACTAGTATGGAAAGATTTGTGAGAGAAATCAAGAATACACTGAGTATTCTTGATGAGGAAGATGAATGACGTCACTCTCACAAAGCAGCCGCCAGACAAAACACACACAATGATTAGGGTTAGGTGCATAGAATTTCACACAGAATCGCCGCCTTGTCTATTCCACATAAAGGTATAAATACAAGGCAAAACCCGGACTTTCAAGACAAACTAGAAAGCCCGGACAAACAAACTACACAAAACTCAGACCTTTTGTCCTATACAAAACTCAGACAAAAGACTAGGCTAAAACTTGGACAAAATGTCCAAGGATAAAACTAGGAGTAAGTTTCACTATATGTACAATAAAGACCCTACAAAATGGGAGACATGCACTTATCACCTAAAGTGCATTAACAAAGACTAACAGCCAAAAAATGTTTAAAAACAATTGGTGTGTTTTTCAAGCTTTTTTTTTAATGTTTTTTAGTTTTCCCACAACTATATTTAAGTAGTTTTTACTTGTTACCACTACGTTTTTTTTCCTTGCGTGATGACTCCGGTTTGGTTGTTTCTGATGGTTGTGTGTCAGAAATAAATCGTGTCTCCGAAATTGAGCTAAGACTAAAATCATATTCCAAGTTTGGCGAGGGTTGACTTTCTTGTGTAGGATGATACATATAGTTTTGGTCGAAATACCTTGGATCGAAGAAATTAGAAACGTTGTTTATATCATTCAACGGGGTGGGTTCGGTTGTGTGTTTACAAAAATAACTTATTATAATTCGGTGGCATGTTTGCAAAAAAAAAATAGGTGGTCTTGGATCCCAAGGATTCATATTTTCTTTTGAGAGAGTATAATTTTGATGATGTTGTTGGATATATGTATGTCCGACCTTAATTAAAGTCAACGTAACTAAGTCAGTACGATCCGAAGAGTTACACGTTGGTACACAAATTGTATATGTTCACGAGTAGGTAGATTATTATTTGTGAAATATTAATAGTTTAAACCCGAGGGACTTAATATTAATTAGATTATTATTAAGAGGATTATAATTGTATAATCTTAAATGGCCTTAATGTAATATTAGGTTTTAATGTTTAAGAAAAGGATGTTTAAGGTGGAAACCCTAGACACACTTTTATAAAAACACAAAACCCTAGCCACCCTACTAGGCTTGGCCGCCATCCTCTTGCCGTCGACCAAGCATCGCCACCGCCTCCTTCTTGGTCGGTTCTACTCTCGAGTATCTTGTGCTCGGTTGTGAACTTCCTACTAGCGAGGATTCGTTGTAACCCGCGTGTTACAATTCCGGTGTAGTCGTCTAAGGTTGATTACTAAAACCCTCTATGGTTGTTTATTCTTTTTATTTGTTTATACGTGTATATCCTGATTGGTAATATTTATTAATCGGACTAATAAATCAAATTTATATAATCGGTTTTTGGTAAATTATATAAACCGCTTCCGCTATTATTTTGATACCATGATTCCCAACAGTGGTATCAGAGCCACGGTTACACGCGTATAGATGGTAAAGTTACAATTTTGATCTATGTTTTATTTGTCAAAAATTATTTGTTTTGACAAAAGATCAAAAGCTTTTGGTTGTCTATGGATTGTGATGTGAATCGAGCCTTAGGTTATGACCTTTGTCATGGTTGTGTTGGTTATGGTTTTATTTTGATTTGTATTTTTTTTTCTTTTCGGATATTGGATCCGGTGTAATAGTATTTTTGATTTGTATTTTGTTGCGGATATTGGATCCGATGTAATAGATAGGACTAGAATAGATTTGATTTTATTGTATTTTCAAATTTATTATTGTAATCCTTCGAGTACAAGATCAAGATCAAGATAAATGGTGAACAGGTACCATGAAGATAGAGATCGCGGGTCAAGTGGGAGCTTTCAAAAATTAGCTTTTGAAACCCTTTTTGACTAGTTCATTTCGTTTCTTGCTAAAACGAAACAGCCAACCTATTAGGGGCTCGATTCGTTTTTTTATTGTGTTTTGTGGTTGTGTTGTATTTATTGTAAATAATCTAGATAACCCAAAATAAATAAAATTTTCACAATCAAGACAACGGTTTTATTAAAACAAGTTTTATAAAACTGAAAGTATAATTAATAAAAGGTTTTTATTAGTATTTAAAACAAGATCATTCGCGATAAAACGACCGACTATTGTGTAACTCGCCTCATGCTACGAGTTATTCAAAATATTTTTGGTAAATATTAAAATAAATCCCAAATTTTAAATTGATGTTTTATGCCACCCTTAATGAGTTAACACTTCATTCTAAATCGAACCCAAATGTTAGTGCTATACCCTGCATCTGGGTGTCCATCATGAAAGAAGGTAATCATCGCGTTTCCTGTGTAACATAGGTCGGTGTTACAGTTAACAGTAAAGGGCAAAACATCGCTTGTTCATCAAGTGGGCATAGTTGGGGTCAAACATACATCGTTTTAAGCGATAACCCCAAATGGAAAGTTGTGTAGTGGACACAATTAACAATCGTTGTTTACCTACATAATCATACCAGTGGATAGTGCTTAAGCCAATTCACTGTCATATGATGAATCGGGATCTCATCTTAATTAAAATTTTGTTTTTGGGTCATAAAATTAAATTAAGATGTTAAAAACATAAAATACTAATTAATTAATTTTGAATTTTGTAGATGTCAACTGAAAACAATTCCTCCCAATTCTCTCTCAAGTCCATCTTAGAGAAGGACAAACTGAACCACTCCAACTTCATGGACTGGCACCGCAACTTGAAAATTGTTCTCAAGGCGGAGAACAAACTGTATGTTCTTGAAACGCCAGTCCATGATGAACCCATCAATTAGCAAACTGTTGCATATAGAAACTATGCAAAGCACTTTTATGACTCTATGAAAGTCTCATGTTTAATGTTAGCATCCATGATTCCTGAACTTCAAAGGACCATGGATGACAAGATGGCATATGAGATGAATGAGCACTTGGTTGAAATGTTCCAACAGAAGGCTCGTCATGAGAGGTTTGATGTGATGAGATCACTCATAACCACTCGTATGCAAGAGGGTACATCAGTTAGCGCTCATGTGCTAAAATTGAAGGTATATGTTGATCACTTGGCTCGTCTGGAATCCCCCTTGAGTGATGAATTAGCTGGGGATATCATCCTCAACTCATTGCCTAAGTCATATGATCAGTTCACTATTAACTACAATATGAATGGGATGGAGAAGACACTTGCAGAGCTGCATCAGATGCTCAAAACTGTTGAGGTGAATATATCCAGCAAGACTACACCAGTGCTGATAATCAAGGAAGGTCATGTTAAGAAACCTAACACCAAGAAAAGGGGTAATCGGGGCAAAGGGAAGGGCAAAGGCAAATTAGTTGCAAACAAGAAGCCTCATAAGGATGCCAAGTGTTTTCATTGTAATGAAATTGGGCACTGGAAGAGGAACTATGCTAAGTATTTAGCTGAACTGAAGCAAGCCAAGGCTTCAGGAGGAGAGTCCTCAGGTATATATGTTATTGAAATCTTCTCTTTTTCTGGCAAAACATGGGTGTTTGACACAAGATGTGGTTTTCACATTTGTAATGCTTTGCAGGGACTAAGAAAGATTAAGAAGCTGAAATAAGGCGACTTGGAGGTCCATGTTAGCAATGGACAAAGAGTTGCTGTGAAGGCGACTGGAGAATATGTTCTTTTACTTCCTTCTGGTTTAGAACTTGTTTTGAACAATGTTTATTTTATTCCTAGTGTTACTAGAAATATTGTTTCGGTTTCTGCTTTGCATGGACAAGGTTTCAATTATCATTTTAATGGTGAATTTATTTCTGCTTATTTTAATGATGCATTTTACTTTGATGCAAAACCAAACAATGGAATCTATGAGATAGAAATCCAAAACAATAACATATTATGCAACATCTCCCATAAATGCAATAAGTTGGACTTTAACTGTAACACCCCAAAACCCGAATGTTTATAATTATCGTATGTCCCATATGATTTAACATGAAATAAATGACTAGGCTATTTAACCTAGTTAAGTGTGTGGTTAGAAGTATGAAAAGACAAGATTTTTGCCAATATTATGAGTAAGTGATAAACATGAGGGACCAAAGTTGAAAAAGGGGAAAGTTATGTTTAAAAACAAAACAAACACACACACAACACACACATCATGTGTGTTTTAGATCGATCAGGGGAACTCCCCATGAACCAAACCCTAGTTCTAACATAATCATCAAATTGAGGAGTCAAACGAAGCTCAAATTCATAACCGAGCATAGATTAATGATCACCTTCACAAGGGGATCGCAAGGTATGTCTTAAAAGTTAGTTTAATGATTATGCATGAAGCGGGTTATGATGTAAATCACGAATTTGTATGAAATTGAGCATGAGTATGTGTTAGAATCATCATTTGGAACATGGATTATGCATGAATTAGGTTACTTTGATGTTTAAGGGTGAAACCCATTAGTTATGGTGAGAATGATGATTTGAATCATCATCCATGTCTAATTCTTGTTGAATGTTGATGTATTTTGATTTGTATGATGGATTCTTGTTAGAGGAATTGAAAGAAATGTGATAGTAGTATGTTTGATGTTTATGCATGTATGATTTATGTTGATTAGAAGGAAGAAATTGATGAATTATGTATGAGATTTGAAGGATATGCATGAACTAGTTGTACACTATGCTTAGGAGGTAGTACACACATCAAAAGCATGAAGAAATTATGAAGAACTTAAGATTAGATCACTTGTAAGTGATTAGAAAAATAGTTATGAAGTGGGTTTTGACGATATGATGAAAGTGATAATATGTTCATATTATTGATGTTTGAAATCGTTTATATGTGTGAATGTTTAAAGAAATTTGATAAGAAATGATGAATTGTTGTTAGATGAATTGAATAAAATGTGATGATAATATGTTTGATGTTTAATTTTAAATACCACATGTTGATTAGTAGAAGGATTTGATGAACTATGTATGAATTTAGAAGATTGTGCATGAATTAGTTGTACGTTATGCTTAAAAGGTGGTACGCACACCAATCGTATGATAAAATGTATATATTGTCGTCCGTATAGTCGATTATGATGTTACGGGTATATAATGATAAGTCGAATGTTAAATTAAATGAACCGTTGACTTCTAAAAGTCAACTGGGTATAAGAAGAATGGTTAGACGTGTTGTCATAATTGTAAGATTAGAGTAAGTTATACGGTACGTGTTAGACTTATGTGTGTTTAATGCGATGACATGATGAATTACATGAGTGCATACGGATATGGGTATGGCTATATGAGTTGCGTTTGTCAGAAATGACTAATGACATGACCGTTAACATGTACAAATGACTATGCTAATAAGAGCGTGATTTCGATGAAATGGAAGCATAGGAATCACGTCGAGACGAGCTCAAGCACGAGGTGTTAACGGGCCAAGAGGAGGCAAGAAATCGGGTACGAGCACGGACGCATAAGGTAAGTGATTTCGTAATCACTTCTTAGTTGTTATGTAAAGTTATATGCAACTTAATTATATATGATAATTGAGGTCAAATAGGAATGAATTATATGATGTCGATGAAGTATTAAACGGATCTTAGTTTTGATCCGAGTAAGGTATGTGTGATTAAGAATTGTAGCTAAGTAGTAGGATTGGTTACTTATGTAAGGAATTCCTTTGTTGTTAAGGATAGAGCGAAATTGACAATAACGCCCTTGATAGGTATATCGGGCAAACGACCTTAAAAATGTCTATTGGAAACAAGCGAACCGATTAGAGTAATGTTTTGGTCATGTGTGAAAGCGAAGAGTATGGTTTGGTATGTCATAAACCATTTAATGCGCAAACACCCATAACGGGTCAAATAATTAGAAAATGATAATAAGCCGATAGGGTGTAAGATAAGAATTTCCTTAATCCGGATGTGGGATTTTAAGCTCACATGATAGAATGCGAATTTACAAGCATGTAGGAAGAAACGGGAGGTTAAACGGGTAAACGGTTCAAAAGTTATGCGCGTTTTAGTGCATACGAACGATAAAACAATACAGCAGAAAACTGATGTTTCTGGAGGCCGTCGCCGACGCCCCCTGGAAACACCAGTTTTGCCAGACGCCTTAGTTACCTGTATACGGGTGTTTCAGGCTACGGGTCGTCGGCGATGGCCTCCCCAAGTCTCAAAAGCTGAAATCTTGTTATTTAAGTTGATTTATGTATCGTGGGCTTCGGTTTGTTATCCGTGGACTACGGCGGGCTTACTAAACATGATTTTGATCGTTCCTTAGATGTTTATGGGCTATAAATCAAAGTTTAAGTCCCACGTAAATAACGTATGAGTACGTAAGAGGTATGCAAGATGTTGTGCGTGCATGTAGATGCGTATTTATGTATGCATGAAGATATGTACGAGTGTATGCATGTATGTAAAGATGTAAGAAGGGTATGTCTGTATGCATATGTGTATTTATGTATGTATGAAGATATGTACGAGTGTATGCATGTATGTAAAGATGTAGGAAGGGTATGTATGTATGCATATGTGGATTTATGTATGTATGAAGATATGTACGAGTGTATGTATGTATGTAAAGATGTAGGAAGGGTATGTATGTATGTATATGTGGATTTATGTATGTATGAAGATATGTACGAGTGTATGCATGTATGTAAAGAGGTAGGAAAGGTATGTACGTATGCAGACGTGTATGTATGTATGTATGAGGATATGTACGAGTGTATGCATGAATGTAAGCTGTAGGAAAGGTATGTATGTATGCAGATGTGTATGTATGTATGTATGAAGATATGTACAAGTGTATACATGTATGTAAAGCTGTAGGAAAGGTATGTACGTATGCAGATGTGTATGTATGTATGTATAAAGATATGTACGAGTGTATGCATGTATGTAAAGGTGTAGTAAAGGTATGTACGTATGTAGTTGTGCATGTATATATGTATAAAGACATGTATGAGTGTATGCACGTATGTAAAGTTGTAGGAAGGGTATGTACATATGTAGATGTGTATGTAAGTATGTATGTATGCATGATTTAGATACGTTGAGTGTTAACGTTACTAATGGTATACCTTGAGAATGAAAAGTAATGCAGGTGCATTATTGAAGCCTCACCAAGAAATGGATACGCAGATGAAATGCTTAAAGTTTGAAAAATGACGAAATGTGAAGTGTATTTGAATGAATCTTGTTTATATAATGCGTGCTAATGTTATGAATATATGTGGTGAGTGCAGGTTGTACGGTTCAGGGGAGATTATTACAAGGGGTAAAGATCGAAGACCGAGTCACAAAATGGATTGTACGGGAATAATCGAGTATGTACTTTAGTAAATTTTGTTTTGTAAAAGAGATATTTTTAAAACAAACTTTCAAGCAAGTCAAGACGTTTTTAATGAAAGAAATTTTATGGCACGAATTTCCACTGCGATTGTTTATATAATACATGTTAGAGTCTTACATTAACGATACGTATATTTGGCATTGTAGACTTGGTCACATAAGCGAGAACCGTGTTAAACAACTTAAAACCGTAGGAATCTTAGATTCTAAGGGTTCGGAAACGTTTGGCAAATGCGAATCATGCTTAAGTGGAAAGTTAACAAAAGCACCTTTTTCAAATGTTGGAGAAAGAGCTAATGATCTGTTGGGACTTGTACATACAGATGTATGTCGTCAAGGAGTACCAAAACGAAGTAGGGAATCAGCTAAATAGAACTATTAAGATGCTTCGATCAGATCGAGGCAGTGAATATCTTAGTCAGGAGTTCATCGACCATCTAAAGGATTGTGGAATAGTTTCACAGCTCACTCCACCTGGAATGCCACAACATAATGGTGTGTCTGAACGGAGAAATCGAACTCTATTAGATATGGTTCGATCAATGATGTGTCGAACAACCCTCCCACGCTCCTTTTGGAGTTATGCTCTAGAAACTGCCGCAAAACTTGTGAATATAGCTCCAACGGAGAAGGTTGACAAAACGCCTTCTGAGATATGGCATGGAAAGAAACCAAAAGTATCTTATCTCAAGGTCTGGGGATGTAACGCTTATGTCACTCTAGAATCTTCAGATAAACTAGATCCCAGAGGCGAAAAAGTGGTGTAGGTCCGTTTTCGGATCGCCGGACAACTACGAGATCTTGTTTCGAATACCGTAACGAGTGCGGAATCCACGTTACGATACAAACCGAGTGAGAGATAAACATAACACAAAGATATAACGTTTAACGGTTGTATATTGAATTAACAGAGTTTCATTACAGAAAGATATTACAATGAAACACACAAATGAAACTCTCAGTTCTCTCTGCTGTGTGTTCTGTCCAGTTGCTGTATATATAAGCACATCAGAGACGAAACTTCATGGACCCGACGAAACCTCCAATATCGACGAAACTTGAAGAGTTTCGTCGATATATATGACGAAACATGGGGGGGCCTAGACGAAACTTCATAGTCGACGAAACTCACAAAGGTTTCGTCGACATGCATGCTGACATAATGGGTTTCGGCCCAAAGGTGGTGGCCCAACAACCATGATATACGTACACATGAATTCTCAAAATCAGATTGTAAAGATTAGTCAAACATGTGACATCATCATGACATCATCATGATGATGTCATGGTGATGTGTCAGCGGGAATTTGGTTCGCAGCTCTCCGTGCTTCGCGTGTTGAACTCCGGGATGCACGATGGAGGAATGTCGCTACATCGGGCTTAAGCCAAACCTAACCGAGTCAAACCGAACCGAATCAAACCGAGTCGAGTCACGTCCACATAAAGTGTACCAACAAACTCCCCCTTAGACGCTACTCGTGATGGTTCGTTCTTCACATTGTCGGATTTTCAGAGTCTTCACGTGACACGATCAGGGAGTGTATCAACAAACTCCCCCTTGAATGATGTTGTGATGGTTCGTCTTCCATGTCTTTCATGTCTGAGGATCTTCAAAGTCTTCACGCGTCGTAAGAAGAAAGTGTATCAACAAACTCCCTATTTCATTTAAGAAGTGCGTTAATAAACTCCCCCTTAAAATAAACTCTCCATTGAGTTATACTCGTGAATCTTTTGATCGTCAATTCTTCAGATCCTTGTGGTGTTGATGAAGGGTCATCGGCAACTCGATCATCTTTATCCTTTAAGTGCCTTCACGTCGTGTCTTCATTCCGAAGCTTGTCATCGAACATGTTCTCTTTGCCTTTAGCATCTGCACATGCAAAAAATCTAAACGCATAATGAGAACAACCGCTTGGAATATAGACAAATTAAACAAATGACACATATGAGATCAAATCTCAATCAAACACCGACCGACAACAGTTTGAAAGTTTAAAAATTGATCAATTTTAATCCTTTAACTTTCAAAACTTGTTAACTTCGACCATTTATGGAGATGCAATTGTTTTCGGCTTACGATCAGGATTTTGGGTAGAATAGACTCGAGTTCCAACATCGGTCAATCAAAAATAAACTAGAAGCAAAATCTTTTTGGCTTTTATAAAATTTAGATTAAAACACACCTAAAATCTTTTTGCTATTTTTCATTTTTTAAATGTAAAGACGGAAAGCAATAAATAAATATATACAAAGATACAGAAACTGAAAGCAGTAAATAAATATTTACAGACATTGTTTTTGCGAGTTTCGAGGGTAAGAGAATCATATTAGTGTACGGTCACGCCAAAACGCTCATGTTCTTCAATTAGTTAATATTTAGATATGCATCCTATAACGATTATCGGTATTGTTGTCCACTTAAGCTCAACTTATCAGATGTAATCGCGGCGAGGGGATATGATTAGTGTATGATTTATACTTACCGACCGGTGTTCATCCACACACGACACATTCCCGTATCAAGGTATGCACGAGGGTTCATCTTACCGGTGAGTATACCGCTTATCATCTGTTTGAACGTATAAAAGATGTGAGAAACTCACTTATTTGATTGAAAACAAGCCCTATGTGATAGAATCACTTATTGATGAGGAACTTGATTTTCATATGCATGAGGGCACAGGAGCAAGTTCGTGAACAGGTCAGTACATCGTACAGCAAAGAGACGAACTTGACTCACGGATAAATGTGATATTTTATAACTTATTTGTTTGGACATGTGATTGTTGATCACTTATTGAGGTCGTATGCAGTATGTACACGTATGTATAGTATCATGGAAGATCTAGACTTGCGTCCCCGGTTTTTTTTTCGGTAAAAGATACAACCATGATACCCAGATGATAAGACAACATAAAGAATCTCATAACCTCGGCAATCTCTCAAACGAAATTTGGGTACTAAGACCATATGCCAATGAGTGGTTCCCACCAGGTCTTCAGTCGATTAGGGTTTATATCACCCTGCACACTTTAAAATGATTGTGAGCCTACCGATACATCTTATATAGAGCTGCTTAGCGTATTTCATTTAAGGTTTAAAGAGGTTTGGACAGACCACTGATGTACTATCATTTTCTCTTTTGCCAGCCAGGAAACTCGTTTTTGTTTTTCTATTGTTTTTGTGTTTTTGAAATTTTTCGATGTTTTTTATTTTTTTTTAAATTTGGATTTACTCCCCCTAAAATCAACAAACTATGATAAATTTTAAAAACACAAAGGTATTTACAAAAACGATTTCCCGATGACGGATTAACTCATGTTTTACCTCAATGCCGTTTACCAACATTAATTTTAATAAGAATTGATTTCTCGAATTTTGGAAAAATCAGTTGGCATGTCGGTAATCGGTGTGGACCATAACAATGTTGACGAGTTTCATATTGAAACAATCACATATGAGGTGATATTCGAGATCAACGTGTCTGGTCAAAGAGTGCTGTATGAGACAATAATTCAAAAAGCAGCTTAAATATCGAAAAGTATAGGAGAGATTAGAAATTCAAAACCGTATCCTGCAACTGCTTCGTGCATTGCAAGGAATCTGAGCACTCTCCTAAACTGGATATCCACCCGGTGTGGACTTCAAAGTCGATTTTTGTAGCTACTTCAATTAATCCGAGAAATCTCTTCACAGCAACAAGATCAGAAACCTCTAGGTTCGGTTGGTCTTCCACAATGCACCAGCGAAGGTCTTTGTCTTTCTCTTTAAGAAGTAGTGTGTGGTTGTTCAATCCATGCCAAGGCATCCGCACACCCTGTTGGTTTGTTCAACAAACAAATTTTCTTCAATCACACCGCGAAGAAATGTACACTGCACGTTTATCTTGTTGATTTTGAACTTCAGACATGCTTCAGGTGCGTACATTTTGATTGAATCTATCCTGGGGACCCGATCAAAGCCTTTAACAATCAAAGTTTGGAATGATTTTCATTTTGTCAAAGCTTTCATTTTCTTTCATCAGACATTCTTTCACCATCATATTCTTCTTTTCCTTTTCTTCTCTCCATCACAGGCAACCACTCCTAGATGTAACAATGTTTCGGAGCCTTTTGTCGCCGATATTGTGCATCAATGCTCCACTATCAACACTCCTATGACTATCAATAATTCCTCCTGGAACATCCTGCACACTCATTCAGAGATTAGTTGGAGAGGGGGACCCAAGCCTTAGTGGTCTTGGGTCGTCCCTGAGCATCACGAAAAGTGATCTCAATTTCCTGATGATTCAGAATAGATTGAGCTCCCCCTGAAACATTTATCGTTTTTGGTTTCCAAATTTGTTTCCGTTTTTCATGCTTAACATCCGATTTAACAGATTTTGTTTGGACAGCCTCCGGTTTTAACGCCTTTTCAACTTCTTTTCGTTGTTTCTTTTTCTGTTTCACTTCTCATTGTTTAACAAGACGAGGGATACAGTCCTAACTAGCTGGGTTAAAGTTTTAATAGTAGTTTAACTTATGAGGGGATCAAAGAGTTTGGACCCCCGCCATCCAATACCTTTGGGTACTGAAGGAGGTCCTACTAAATTTGACCGAGGTCCCTTGCAGGATCTCTAAACGCTGAACAATGGCAAGACTCTTACCAAACCGTTCCCTTAACCCCCGACCAGGTAGCCAACATACCTCCATATAGACCGTGGAGATATGAATGGTGAAAATATTTTATTTTATATAGACAGTAAAATAATGTCAAGACACCACGGACAAACGATAAGGAAGAATCATCTTCAACATAAGATACTAGTAATTAAAGTCATTGATGCGTGTCAGTGTGTATATGTTTTTAATATATAATCAAGCCCTTTTTACACTTTTAACCAAGTTTTAAATTTATAAAACACGATATTCACTAACACTAAACACACATATGGGCAAGTGCACCCATCGTGGACGTAGTATAGTGTTGGTAAGATACCGAGGTCGTCCAAGGACACAAGAGCTTTTAATACCGGTTTATCCTCAACGTCTAATCAAATCAAAAAGTTAGAAAAATGTTTTAAACTAAGAAAAATAAAAACTAACTAAATGCTGAAAAATAAAATAAAATAAAAACAGATAGACAAGATGAATCACTTGGATCCGACACGTGTATTAGTATAACCTTTGATTATTTTCGCACTTTTGCACTTGTTTAAGAGATTATCTTAGTTATTGTAGTAGGCCCCTTTTTCGGAGGTGACGTTACCCTCAACCCAGTAGTTTGAGTCAGCAAGGATACAATCCTAAAGGGTCGGATTATTGAAAGATAATGAATTAAGTTATTAATGCAAATTATGGTAGGCCCCGTTTTCGGCGGTGACGTTACCCTCGGCTAAGTAGTCTGAGTCAGCAGGGATACAGTCCTAAATAGCCGGGTTATAGTATTAATAGTAGTTAGCTTATGAGGGGGTCAAAGAGTTTGGATCCCCGCCATCCAATACCTATGGGCATTGAAGGAGATCCTACTAAATTTGACCCAGGTCCCAAGCAGGACCTCTAAACGCTGAACAAGGGCAAGACCTTTACCAAACCGTTCCCTTAACCCCCGACCAGGTAGTCAACATACCTCCATATAGACCGTGGAGATATGAATGGTGAAAATATTTTATTTTATATAGACAGTAAAATAATGCCAAGACACCACGGACAAACGATAAGGAAAGATCACCTTCAACATAAGTAACTAGTTATTAAAGTCATTAATACAAAACCAAATAAAAAGTGCAAAAGATTAAAAATAAAAAGTATTATACTAAACACTTGTCTTCACCAAGTGATGTAAGAGACTTAGGCAAACATGGCCTTGATTGTCAAGAACTCTTACGATCAATCTTGGATCCCGAGACGACTCACACACTCTATGATGGACAATGGATGATGGTGGTGGATGATGGTGTTATGGTGGTGATGGGTGGTGGATGAAGTGTGAGAGAGGTGGTGTGCCAAGGGATGAGAGAGAATGAAACCAAGCTCCTCTATTTATAGGCTGAACAGAACGCTGGACACGGCCCCGTGTCCGCTGGACACGGCCCCGTGCCCGTCTGACATTCTCTCTCTTCATTAATTGTAATTGCGAATTACAATTAATGCGCCTGCTGTACTTTCAACACGCCCCCGTGTCCGCTGGGCACGGCCCCGTGGTGAGCAATGGAAGCTTCTACTGGTTTGTCTTTTCTGCTGCCTCCTGGGCACGCCCCCGTGTTCACTGGACACGGGGCGTGTTCAGACTTCTGTTCTCTTCTCTTTGTCTTGGGAGGTGCCGTTGAGGGTCCGGGCAGTCTACTTTTGTTCCTTTTCTTGTATTTATGATAGAATTAGTGGTCTTTTTGCTTCTTTTGTGATTTTGAGCTCATTTCATCCTGAAAATACAAAAGGAAGACAAAAACACTCTTTTTCCAACATTAGTACTTAAAAAGGGTTAGTTTTATGCCTTAATTGATGTGTTTTATATGTTGCATTTTACACACATCAAATACCCCCACACTTGAACTTTTGCTTGTCCTCAAGCAAAACTCTTTTAATGTGGCTTACACTCCCAAATGGAATAGGTAGAAGAGAGAAGTTTTTAACTTGTCCTAGAGTGTCGGGAATCCAAGGTTTGTATAGGTTCTATTTTTATTTTATTTACAATCTTATTCGTCATGGTTTATTTTGAACTTTTTCATAAGATAAACTATTTATTTGGGCATAGCATGCCTTATTAAAATTCTATTTATATACAAGTTCACATACCTCACGGGAGATCACTCAATCACTCGGCCGAAGGTGTATATTTAAGTGAATCGCTCGAGAGCGGCACGGATTTACATTCTCCATATGCTTGCCAAGCGATCAATCCTCCTCCTTTTTAACTTTTTACCTTTGTAAATATCAAGAGGTCTTTTGGGGTGAAGGCTTGGGTTTAAAGGTGGGTGGTTGGTTAGTGGTTAGTAAAAAGGGCGAAAATCGTAACAAGTGTCGGTTTTCGTGAAATACCTTATTTTTGGTGACATTTATTTTTGAAGTATTTCTCCAAACAAGCTTTTTGTAGCTTATGTTTGTTTTTGACTTCATTCATTTTTTTTTTTCGGTCACGTAAAGGGTATGTTTATGAAAAACCGAGTTTGTTACTAAAATAAAGGTGAAAAAAATAAAAAAGGTTTTTGGTGGGTAAAAAAAAAAAAATTGTTTTGGGGGTAATGAAATGAAAGGTTTAGGCTCAAAGGGGTTTTCTAGGGGGGTTTTGGGTAGGTAAAAAAAAATTGAAAAATAATGGTTTTGAAAGAAAATAGTTAGTCCTAATGCCTCCATCATTTACTTACTTGGGTTTAAGTTGGTAAGGACCGGGAATGTATCGTCGTGGCAAGTTCTAGATTTGTAAAGACCGAGCGGCTATTCACACAAGAAACGAAAAATGAGCATTTAATCTAAATATGTGTATTTTTATGCTCAATAAAGGCTCAAAACTCACTTTTTGTGGGAATGGGTTTTTAATGTGACCAAGCATATATAATCGAATTTTAGCTAGGCTTGTTATACCAGTTCATAATTTTCTTATGTTAGTTCTTTTTATCACGACGCTATCGGTTGTAAGTTTGTAAAAATATAACCCTTTTATAACTTGTTATTCCCAACTTAAACTAAGACAAGTAAATAAAAAAATGAAAAAGTTTTTGAAAAAAATTTGGGGTGTTTAGCGGTTCCAATAGAGTTTTGTGTAAGGCTTGTTTTAGGATTTTGCAAAATTCCAAGGTTTTAGCATCCCCCCCACACTTAATTTACACATTGTCCTCAATGTGTCCAAAAATAAAGTTTTTGGTTGATTAGAATATGTAAAAGTGTGTTTAAAAACAAAGATTTGTGTTACTGGCGCTCTGGACACGGCCCCGTGTTGACCGGGCACGGCCCCGTGGTCAAGTGCCAGTAACAAAAATTATAGAAGTGAAACAGAAGCCTGGACACGGGGGCGTGTTCGCTGAACACGGCCCGTGTCCAGTTACCTGAACTGGGTGATTTCCTGCAGGGGGCTCAGCACGGGGCCGTGTTGGTTGGGCACGGCCCGTGTGGAGCCTTCTGTTATGGAGATTTTTGTCGGTTTGTTCTGTTCTTCTGCATGGTTCCATTTTTTCTCGTTCCCTTTTTCATCCATTACCACCACGAGTGCGATTTATTCTGCAAAAACTTAAAAGATTAAACTAAACTAAGGATAGGTCCGCGGAATGCCTCCGTGGTGCGCCACGTTTATAAGGGTCCTTGGCTAGACCCAATTCCCGGTCACACGTCTTTTAGTTGGGGTGCCTTGCCTCCCAAGTTACACCGTCGGAGAGCGGCATCCAAGCTTGAGTCGATAACCTTCATGTAGTGGATCGGGTCGTCATCCTCTATTCTTTTCCCAACTCCGAACTTTACCTCATCGTCCCCATATCTCAAAGTTAGTGTCCCGTCATTCATGTCCACTACTGCTTGTGCGGTGGCAAGGAAAGGTCTCCCTAGAATAAGAGGGACCTCGGTGTCTTCCTCCATGTCGAGTATGACAAAGTCAACAGGATAAACGAATCTGCTTACCCTTACCAAGACATTCTCGATGACACCTTGCGGGAACTTGACCGATCGATCCGCGAGTTGTATGCTTATTTTTGTGGGGCTTGTGGTTCCCAAGCCAAGCCTTTTGAACATTGAAGAGGGCATGAGGTTAATGCTAGCCCCTAAGTCGGCCAAGGCATTGCGAACGGGAGATTCCCCTATTGAGCACGGAATCGTGAAACTTCCGGGATCGATCTTTTTTTCGGGTAGTTTATTGAGCACGAGGGCAGAGCATTCTTCGCCTAAATTAACTAATTGCAAATTTTCAATTTTCTTTTTATGTGTAAGGAAGTCCCTCATAAATTTAGAGTATTTGGGCATTTGGGTTAGGACTTCGATAAAAGGAATATTGACATGCAATTGTTTTAGCAAACTTTCGAATTTTGCGAATTGCTCGTTGGTTTTTTGACGAATTAACCTACCGGGGTACGGAACCCGAGTAGCCTTGGTAGGCTCTGTTGATGGGTGAGGGTCCTTCTCCTGCAGATTTGTTGGCGTTGATTCTTCCGCGGCTGGAGGTACTTCTGCAGGCCCTACGGTCCGGTTTCGTAGCGTGATGAGGTGAACTTGCGCCTTCGGGTTGGTTTCGGTATTGCTGGGTAATGCGCCTTGTGGTCTTTCGGAAAAATTTTGAGCTAGTTGATTTATTTGTTTTTCTATGTTTTGAATGCTAGCCTGTTGATTCCTAAAGTTTGATTCTAATTGTAGGAATCTTTCCGAATTTTTCTTGTCAGTGTCAGAGACGAGGCGAGATATAGTATCTTCGAGCCTTTCTCTTCCACTTTGTTGTTGAGTGAAATTTTGTGACTCATTTCTTGATTGCTGAAAGTTTGTTCGTTGTGGTTGTTGGTTACTACTATTGCCGGGCTCCCTCCAACCAAGGTTTGGGTGGTTTCGCCATCCTTGGTTGAAGGTCCCTGTTGGAGGACCCGACGGCCTAGGTCTATTATCAATGTAGTTTACCATTTCTTGTTGATCGTCCGTTTCTTTCATGCAACTCCAATTTTCATGTGACCCACCACACCCCTCACAAGCCATAACCGAGACTGTTTTTGTCATTTCTAATTTTTTTATTTTTGAAGAAAGGGCCTCGATTTGGGCTTGTAACGAGGTGCTTTCGTCTACCTTATGGGCGCCCGGGGCGATAGTTTTATTTCCCCGGGGAGTGTGCCATTGAAAATTGGTTTGAGCAATTTCCTCAATCTGATTATATATTTCGTGTGGGCGTCGATTACCTAAAAGTCCCCCGGAGCTAGAATCAAGTGTCTGCCTAGTATGTGGCAACAACCCATTGTAGAAAGTGGATACTTGTTGCCATATTGCGAGGCCGTGATGGGGACACTTGCGTAATAGCTCCTTGAACCTTTCCCAAGTTTCATATAAGGATTCCCCGTCCTCTTGTGAGTATGTGTTAATTTCAGCCATTAATTTAGCAGTTTTGGAAGGAGGGAAATACTTATATAGAAATTTTTGGGCTAGTTCATCCCAGGTGTTTACCGATCCAGCTGGGAGGGTGTTGAGCCAAGCTTTTGCTCGGTCTTTTAGTGAGAATGGAAACATACGAAGGCGGATGGCGTCGTTTGATGCTCCATTGATCCGAAATGTATCACATATTTCTAAGAAATTAGTTATATGTAGATGGGGATCCTCGTCCGCGAGCCCGTGGAAGGTTGCGGAGTTTTGGAGCATTTGTATCAAATGCGGTCGAAGTTCGAAGTTATTGGCTTCGACATTCGGGGCATTGATAGCGGCGCCGAGATTACCTACGGTGGGCCGTAAGTAATCCATGAGGGTACGTTGGTCCGCCATTGGGGGTGGGTTACCCGAAACTTTCTCTTGGTTTTTGGCTTTTAACCTTTTTCTGAGAAAGCGTTCGGGTTCTTCTAATGGTTCCTTTATGTCTTTATTGGAACTGGAGCTCATACACTACGCGAGGTTGGCGTCGGGTTCCAAGTCCTGCAATAAAAACAGAAAAGAATGTTGGTCAGAAGGTTCACCACGGCCCCGTGTCGAGCGAACACGGCCCCGTGGTCGGAGGTACAGTGGTTGTTTTTCAGATCCCAGTTACTGGAAGTTGGACACGACCCCGTGTTGCACCGACACGGCCCCGTGGTCAGCCTTCTGTTAACTTGAAAAACAAAAACTGCCAGTAATGTTGCTGAGCACGGCCCGTGTCCGACCAGGCACGGCCCCGTGCTGAGCTCTGCAGAAGCTGAAAAATCTAAAAAAAAAATCCTAAAAATTAAAGAAAAATAAAAAAGATGATTAGGCCGTTGATTCCTAACTTTCTTAAAATCCTTGTGTCCCCGGCAGCGGCGCCAAAAACTTGATGCGTGTCAGTGTGTATATGTTTTTAATATATAATTAAGCCCTTTTTACACTTTTAACCAAGTTTTAAATTTATAAAACACGATATTCACTAACACTAAACACACATATGGGCAAGTGCACCCATCGTGGACGTAGTATAGTGTTGGTAAGATACCGAGGTCGTCCAAGGACACAAGAGCTTTTAATACCGGTTTATCCTCAACGTCTAATCAAATCAAAAAGTTAGAAAAATGTTTTAAACTAAGAAAAATAAAAACTAACTAAATGCTGAAAAATAAAATAAAATAAAAACAGATAGACAAGATGAATCACTTGGATCCGACACGTGTATTAGTATAACCTTTGATTATTTTCGCACTTTTGCACTTGTTTAAGAGATTATCTTAGTTATTGTAGTAGGCCCCTTTTTCGGAGGTGACGTTACCCTCAACCCAGTAGTTTGAGTCAGCAAGGATACAATCCTAAAGGGTCGGATTATTGAAAGATAATGAATTAAGTTATTAATGCAAATTATGGTAGGCCCCGTTTTCGGCGGTGACGTTACCCTCGGCTAAGTAGTCTGAGTCAGCAGGGATACAGTCCTAAATAGCCGGGTTATAGTATTAATAGTAGTTAGCTTATGAGGGGGTCAAAGAGTTTGGATCCCCGCCATCCAATACCTATGGGCATTGAAGGAGATCCTACTAAATTTGACCCAGGTCCCAAGCAGGACCTCTAAACGCTGAACAAGGGCAAGACCTTTACCAAACCGTTCCCTTAACCCCCGACCAGGTAGTCAACATACCTCCATATAGACCGTGGAGATATGAATGGTGAAAATCTTTTATTTTATATAGACAGTAAAATAATGCCAAGACACCACGGACAAACGATAAGGAAAGATCACCTTCAACATAAGTAACTAGTTATTAAAGTCATTAATACAAAACCAAATAAAAAGTGCAAAAGATTAAAAATAAAAAGTATTATACTAAACACTTGTCTTCACCAAGTGATGTAAGAGACTTAGGCAAACATGGCCTTGATTGTCAAGAACTCTTACGATCAATCTTGGATCCCGAGACGACTCACACACTCTATGATGGACAATGGATGATGGTGGTGGATGATGGTGTTATGGTGGTGATGGGTGGTGGATGAAGTGTGAGAGAGGTGGTGTGCCAAGGGATGAGAGAGAATGAAACCAAGCTCCTCTATTTATAGGCTGAACAGAACGCTGGACACGGCCCCGTGTCCGCTGGACACGGCCCCGTGCCCGTCTGACATTCTCTCTCTTCATTAATTGTAATTGCGAATTACAATTAATGCGCCTGCTGTACTTTCAACACGCCCCCGTGTCCGCTGGGCACGGCCCCGTGGTGAGCAATGGAAGCTTCTACTGGTTTGTCTTTTCTGCTGCCTCCTGGGCACGCCCCCGTGTTCACTGGACACGGGGCGTGTTCAGACTTCTGTTCTCTTCTCTTTGTCTTGGGAGGTGCCGTTGAGGGTCCGGGCAGTCTACTTTTGTTCCTTTTCTTGTATTTATGATAGAATTAGTGGTCTTTTTGCTTCTTTTGTGATTTTGAGCTCATTTCATCCTGAAAATACAAAAGGAAGACAAAAACACTCTTTTTCCAACATTAGTACTTAAAAAGGGTTAGTTTTATGCCTTAATTGATGTGTTTTATATGTTGCATTTTACACACATCAGTCATTAATACAAAACCAATTAAAAAGTGCAAAAGATTAAAAATAAAAAGTATTACACTAAACACTTGTCTTCACCAAGTGATGTAAGAGACTTAGGCAAACATGGCCTTTGATTGTCAAGAACTCTTACGATCAATCTTGGATCCCGAGACGACTCACACACTCTATGATGGATAATGGATGATGGTGGTGGATGATGGTGTTATGGTGGTGGTGGGTGGTGGGTGAAGTGTGAGAGAGGTGGTGTGCCAAGGGATAAGTTGAAATGTCTCCAAGCACTCCTATTTATAGGCTAAACAGAAGCTCGGGCACGGCCCCATGTCCATCCTTGTCTCTCTCCTCATTAATTGTAATTCGCAATTACAATAAATGCGCCTGCAGGAGTCTGACCACGCCCCCGTGTCCACTGGGCACGGCCCCGTGGTGGACAATAGAAGTGTTCAGTCTTCTGTTTCCTTGGTTTTGCTTGGGAAGATGTTGTTGAGGTGTCGGGCATTCCACTTTTGTTCCTTTTCTTGTATTTATGTTAGATTTTGCTGTCTTTTTGCTTCTTTTGTTAATTTGAGCTCATTTAATCCTGAAAATACAAAAGGAAGACAAAAACACACTTTTTCCAACATTAGTACTAAAAAAGGGTTAGTTTTATGCCATATTTGATATAATTTATATGTTGCATTTTGCGCATATCAGGGGGCATTAACTTTTGCCTTTCCTTTTGTAAGATATGGACAGTTCTTGACAATGTGTCCATACTCACAGCATTCAAAGCATGATCTCCGGTCAACAAACCTCGGAGTATCATGACTGTAAGAGCTTGATGATGAACTTCGTGATCTTGAGGTACTTGGTCCTACATCACAACCGTTTGTGTGTTGTGTGTAATTGTTTTGACTGTTTCTTTTCAAAATTTTAACTTGTTTAACAAAATCGGTGTCGGATTTGTTTTCGAAAGTTTCAATTTTATCAGTCCCTCTGGATTTCACGAAGTTGATCTTCTGAACCTTTTTCTTGTAACGAGCTCCCTTTGTTTCCACCCTTGGTTGTCAAATCTTGGGCTTTTGAGCTCGTTGTTCCTTTTGTTTACCTTTAAAAGCGATAGGTTGTTGCTTTGTCGGTAATCTTTGATTTCCAAATTGTCTTCTAACTTTAGCTTTTGGAATAGGATCACACTGAGTTACAGAAACTCTCGGGATTGCTTTTCCCAAAAACTTACTTGTAGAATCCTTGAAAACTTTATCAATCAAAGATGGATTGACATTTTTAATTGGAAAATCATGGTCTAAATAAATTTTAGCATCACCGACCAAGGTATACAACACATTACTGCTCTTAACGGCAGACACAGATTCCTTGACATCCTTGATAGGATCTATCACTTGCTTGGCAACAGGTTGCACAGTAGGAGTAGGAGGATCACACGGAATATGATTCTTAATTGGAATTTCTACTCCCTTGATCTTATCAAGTGATGTATCCTGATCACTCATAGCTGATTCATCATTAGACGAATCATAGTCCTCAATGATTAGAGGACTTTGATTTATCGATGCTGAATTTCCTGTTTCTACAGATGAGTCACTCGATGAACTGTCCGGTTTGAACCCTAATCCTGTAGTAACTTCCTCATAATCAAGAGGCACACTAGGTTCAAACTGAGGCATATCCTCTTCATCGGGCATTTTGGTATAGTTGTGTCTCAAAGGGGGTGGACACGCCTTATACCCAACGCCTTTCTTGTTCCCTTTTAGCTGTTGAGCTTCTATGATGTGATCAAGCACATATTGGGAGTTAGAATAACTCTCCAATTTGAGCTTGATTGCATCATGCTCGCATTTTGCCACGGCTAACTCTTTCTTTGTTTCCTCAATGATATTAATGTAGTTATTAATACCAATTTGTTTGTTGAAAACAGTTTTTGTCAATTCGGAAACACTTTTCTTTAAAGTTTCAATTACTTCTTTGAAATCTTTTTCATTTCAAGCTAAAGCCATGTTTGCCTCTTTGCATTTAGACAGCTCAATAACTAAACTTTGATTATGACTGTGAACCTGTTCGGATTCCAGTTTCAAATCTGCACACATATTGCATACACTAGGAGTAGGAGTGTCGGAATTTACCTGACTTGACGAGGCTGAGACATTTACCATAAAGGCAGTCTGACAAGAAAAAGATCCGTCTTCAGAGAAGAGCTTCTCCATTTCCTTTGATGCTACAGCAGCCTTCTTGATCAGAATAGATTTTTGACACTTTAACTCCTCAGCTTCCTTCAACAAATCTCAGCATCAGAATTATAACCACCCAAATTTGAGCTTTCTTCATCCGAACTCCCGCTATAACCCGAGCTATCGTCACTTTCAGAAAACTCTTCTTTGTGAACATGCTTGATGTGATTGATGATCTTTGCATAACATGCGGTTCCTCCTCTTTCTTGATCACCATCTCCAAACTGTACTGACCAGTTACATCCTTCATCAGCTTGAACGACTAGAGCCCGATTGGTGTTTGATGGCCCAGACTGGTATTGGTTTGTGGTGTTGTTCACAGCTACTATCCCTCTTTCACGGTTATCTTGATTTGCGCTGGAAGTACTTGTCTGACTTCGGAAGGGATTTTGGTTGCCTTGTTTGCTCGGTCGAGTGCACTCCCATTTGAAGTGACCCTTTTTCACCGCAATTAAAACACGTTACCGCATCCTTATCAAAACCTTACTTCGTATCCTTTTTGCTTTCCAAGGTAGTTCTTCCGGTTCGTTTCATAAAATCCTTGGCCCTTCGAACAGCACTCGCAAATGCCCACTTGATGTCCATTAACTCCATTTCATCACGGTCTATCTGTTGATAATCTTCATTGGTCAAATTAATGTTTCCAATTTGACCTGCAACCAATCCACAGTAGGCACTGAACATTGTGTTGAGAAGTTCCAGATGTTCCTTTGCAACTTCTACATTGACTTTTGAAAGATTGGAAGTATCAACTCTGACGGTGTTGGGGTTTTAGGAATGAAAGGTGTCACTGTAATTTGCTTGCTGAGGTTGTGGTTGGGCTTACGGTTGGGTTGGAATATAGGCACTTGGATTATATTGAGGTTTTGAAAAAGCGTGAGCTTGAGCAACAACATACGCTGGTGGAAGATATGCACTTGGATCGAAAACCGGAGGAGGAGCTGATTGGGGAAAGGGAAATGAACTTGTATGGGACATAAACGTCGTCTGTAGTTTTGGTTGTTGAGCTGAACTGGAACTGGAACTAGCTAAAGAGCTAAAACCCGGGAGGTACATTTCAGTATTTTGAGGAGCAGGAATTCGTTTAGCTTTCCGAATTTCTTCATCATTCTTGTGCTCCAACTTCTGAATGAATTCATAGATACTGACAGTATCTAAACTACCCGTATGCTTTAGCAATTCAATGAAAGAACTCCATTTCGGGGGTAGAGCATCAGCAAACCTTGCTACCATTTCTTGTTGAGTTGCAAGAACACCATAAGAATACATTTCACTAATCAAATGATAAAAACGAGTTGTCATATCATTTAGCGTTTCGTTGTCTAAGAATTGAAATGATTCAAATTCCTTCTTCAACAAATCATGTCGTGTCTTTCTTGTAGCCGCATTCCCTTCTCCTCTTGCTACCAAGGCATCCCATAAAGCTTTTGTGCTAGTACAGTAGCCGAATTGATGATAGATGTCTTTGTGGAGTGCTTGTGTGAGAATAGCAAACGCCTTCTTCTCCAGATCATATGCCTTTTTGTCGGCTTCTTGCATATTATTGAAAGTTGTCGCATTTGATCCTGCTTCTTCAAGAGCTTAATTATAAGGCGAAATGAAGCACGTCCATTGTGACAACTCGAGTTTCCGACTTTCACTTTCACATTTATTGCACGTTGACTTTGACTGTTAGTTGTTGACTTGTAACAATACATGTTGTGTTATAATGAAACGTATTATGATTGTTGAATATGTTATGTGCTATATGATAAAGCGTATGTGTTAATGATATAGTGTGAACCGGTTAGTAAACACTTGATCTCTTAAGTCCTGGTTAACCTTCACAACGAAACAAGCGTGTCTCGCCAAGTTCACCTCGACGAAACAGAGTTTCGTTTCGTCAAACCCAACCTCGACGAAACAGGATGTTTCGCCGAGCCCAGATTCGCCGAAAGCCCAATTCGGGCCCAACTTGTTACGCGACCTTATATACCTGGTATTCTGTTTCATTCGTCACTTTTGGCAATCTGAAAACCCTAGAGCACCCTCTTCTCTGTTGACGGCAAACTTGTGTTCCCGAAGCCTTGAACCGATCAAATTGCTATTCCGGTCACCGTGGTTAGTGTTTAATCTTTGTATGAATGGTTGTTCTTGCCATCGTTAACTGTTTTTTATTCTAGTTTATTAGGATCAATGTTGAATATTGTCGTGTTTATGGTTGATTTATGAATTCGTTATATGGAATCTATTATTTGGTTACGGTTTTCATATGTTGGATTAGTTATGATCGGGAACTGTCTTGTGTATATGTTACTAGCGTAATCTGAATGCATACTAGCATGTTTATAGAACTCGTTGGTCTGATGTATTTGGGTAACCGGGTTG
Source organism: Helianthus annuus (assembly GCF_002127325.2). Taxonomy (NCBI): domain Eukaryota; kingdom Viridiplantae; phylum Streptophyta; class Magnoliopsida; order Asterales; family Asteraceae; genus Helianthus; species Helianthus annuus. The sequence goes on along the minus strand of NC_035444.2, from coordinate 141,869,597 downwards.
CGGTATTCGTAGAACTAGGGTACATGCTAGACTTAAGAACCGGGATGATTATGTATTGATTTGATAATTATTGTTGAAAGATTTCTCTATGATCCTTGCATAATGATCTGTGATTGTTGATGATCGATGATAGCATGACGGCTGCTAGAATGATTAGGGTTTCTGTGATATTGTAACTGATTAATTGACGTAACTGACTGGTCCACGAAACGGAACTCACGACGAAACAGGATTGTGTTTCGTCAAGGACAATCGACGAAACAGTTGGGTGTTTCGCCAAGGGCGGTTGACGAGATAGAGCCTTGATTCGCCAAAGGGTAATTGACGAAACAGAATACGTGTTTCGTCAATATGTGTTTCGCCAAAGTGTGTTTCGCCAACCTGTGATTCGCCAATTTGGATAATCTGCACAGTAACTCGATTTAACTCTGTTAGAAGTTAACTGGATTGAATAACTGCTGTTAAGTGATATGCATGACTTGTATGATATTGGATACATGTTTAGTACTTCTGTGATTATACCTATACGTGAACAATTTGGATATAAACTGATCATGTACACATGCGTACTCTAGGACTTGATTGATAAATTGTGAGCACATACTTAGCATACCGAGCAAACCAAGGTGAGTTCACACAGCCAAGGCATGGGGTTCCCAGGGTGGGAATGGGTTTGGATTATTACTTGTACTTATCTAGCTTATGGTAACTAGTTATATGGTCCTCGGGTGAGGAGGGGTTATTGATATGATACGACTAGACTAGTGATGCTCATAGAACTGATCTTCGCACTCACGCCAGGGGTTGGCCGCGATATTATGACTAATCATTCACACACATGCCTAGGAAGGTCGCGAACTATACTCTAAACTTCGCATACATGCCGGTGGCCGCGATACAAACATACCTAGTCTAGAATACTTGGGAAAACTTCCCCTAATCTTCGCATACATGCCTAGAGGGCCGCATTACAAACTAATACAATACATGACTTAATGAACGAATGCAATGCTTACTATACCATTACTATTACTGAACTATTAATTGTGAACTCGCTCAACTAGTTGTTGACTCTCTGCTGCATGCCTTGCAGGACCTTAGGTACACATGGAGCTTGCACAGGGAGGAGAAGGTCGTTGTGGGACATGGATCGTGGATGCCATGTTAAAACATTTAAACATTTGAACTTATGTTATACATTGGGTTTTTATACTTATGCTTCCGCTACACTTTGAAACTATAATTATGTTTTGAACACCTATCGTGTTGAATGAATGGTTTGCATTTACTTTTACTTGATATTAATTACATGTTCGATATGATTGGTGGCTTGATCCTAGTCATGTCACGCCTCCAAGCGGTGGTACTCCGCGGGTGGATTTTGGGGGTGTGACAGATTGGTATCAGAGCCATTGGTTATAGAGAACTTGGTTTTAATATGGGAAAAACGTTTTTATTAAAACCAGACTATAACTAGAACAGTGCTCTCAACGATCCACAACGACGCTTCGCTCCACGTGCAAGACTCAACATCCTAGGTAATAAGGTTTATGTTTATTACCTGCTTGCTAGAACTATATAGAACTTTGCTCGTAGTATGCTTAGATTACATTGCTTACTATACGTCATTACATGAAAATACCTATGTGCTTACACTCTTCTGTCATCGCACTACTCGCGAACCTTTCTCACTTATTCTACTTTTACTATGAAGATCATGTCTGGACGTGTGAACATGACTCAAGCCCAGTTGACGGCTCTTATCAACGAACAAGTAGCTGCGGCACTTGCAGCTGCACAAGCAGGTAGTATACCCTGCGGATGGGATACACACTAGGATCTTTGAATCCTACATTCCTAAATCAACCTTTGTATTTAATATTGTCCTATTCTATGCACAATAGGTCAAAACGCTCCACAACCTGTCTGCACATTCAAGAACTTCATGGACTGTCGTCCAAGCACATTCAGTGGCATGGAAGGAGCAGTGGGACTACTCCATTGGTTTGAGAAGCTCGAGTCGGTATTCGAGATGTGTGAATGCCCTGAGGCTCGTAGGGTCAAGTACGCCACTGGTACTTTGGAAGGAATCGCGTTAACTTGGTGGAACGCGCAAGTACAGATCCTAGGGTTGGCAGCTGCTAACGCCACCCCTTGGAATGATTTCAAGGAACTGATTAAACGTGAATACTGCACACGGGAAGACATCCACAAGTTGGAAGACGAGTTTTACCATTTGAAAATGACTGGGTCAGAAATTGAAGCTTATACCAAAAGGTCAAACGAGCTGGCCGTGCTGTGTCCAACGATGGTGGACCCTCCAATCAAGCGCATTGAGTTGTATCTCAAGGGGTTAGCGCCAGAAATCCAGAGCCATGTGACATCGGCTAATCTTGACAACATCCAAGCTATTCAGCGCCTTGCTCACCGTATTACGGATCAGGCAGTAGAACAGAACAAGCTGCCAAAACGCATCAGTGCTACCACTACTGCTATTACTACTTCTGCTACTCCCAGTGACAACAAAAGAAAATGGGATGGGGATTCCAGCAAGGGATCAGCTTCAGTTCAGTCACAGGTTCAGCAGTGAAAGACTGACAGTTATCAGAGTCCCAGTCAGCACTCTTCAGGCAATCAGGGGCAGGGTAGATATCGGGGAATTCACCCACTATGTAACAGGTGCAACAGACACCACAGTGGACGGTGTCGCAAGGAGCGTTGTCAGAGATGTCTAAAGATAGGGCATGAAGCTAAAGACTGCAGGAGTGCGCGACCTGCGAATCAGAATCAGCAACTTCCACCACCAGCTCCACAGAACCAGCAGCAGCAGCCACAGCGAGGAAACCGGGGATGTTTCTAGTGTGGGGCTGAAGGTCATTTCAAACGTGATTGCCCTCAATTGAACCAGAACCAGAATCGCAACAACAACAATCACCAGGGAAATGGGAACAACAACAATAGGGGAAACAACAACAACAATGGCAACGAAGCTCGGGGTCGTGCTTTTGTGCTGGGCCGAGGTGACGCAATGAATGATCCCAATGTGGTTATGGGTAAGTTTCTTCTCGACGATATTTATGTTACTGTCTTATTTGATTCGGGTGCGGATACAAGCTATATATCGTTAAAAGTGAGTAAAATGTTAAAACGTACACCAACACCCCTAAACACCAAACATGTCGTAGAGTTAGCAAATGATAAAAGTGTAGAAGCCGCACATGTAGTCAAGGGTTGTAACATCGTTTTAGCTGGTCAGACCTTCTTGATTGATCTTGTACCCATAGTTTTGGGTAGTTTCGACATCGTCATCGGTATGGATTGGTTATCCCAACATCACGCAGAGATTTTATGCAAGGAAAAGATAGTTCGCATTACTCGTTCTGGCAAGGAACCTCTCGAAATTCAGGGCGACATGAGTGGTGCTGTGGTTGGCATCATCTCTTTCTTGAAGGCTCAGAAATGTCTACGAAAGGGGCACACTGCCATTTTGGCACTTGTTACTGATGCATCAGCGAAGGAAAAGAAGTTGGAGGATATTCCAGTAGTACGCGACTTTCCTCAGGTGTTTCCTGAAGATTTACCTGGGCTACCGCCTCATCGCCAGGTCGAATTCCAGATTGAGTTAGCTCCTGGAGCAGCACCAATAGCCCGCGCACCGTATCGTTTGGCTCCAACTGAACTGGAAGAACTGTCAAAGCAACTACAAGAGCTCTTGGAAAAGGGCTTCATTCGTCCAAGCTCTTCGCCTTGGGGAGCTCCAGTGTTATTCGTGAAAAAGAAGGATGGTACCTTTCGCATGTGCATTGATTACCGGGAACTCAACAAGGTGACGGTGAAGAACCGTTATCCTCTTCCGCGTATTGACGACTTATTCGACCAGTTGCAGGGGTCGAGCTACTACTCCAAGATAGACTTGAGGTCAGGGTATCATCAGCTGAGAGTCCGAGATGAGGACGTCTCCAAAACAGCTTTCAGAACTCGCTATGGTCACTACGAGTTTCTAGTCATGCCATTCAGGCTAACGAACGCGCCTGCCGTATTTATGGATCTGATGAACAGGGTGTGCAAGCCGTACTTAGACAAGTTTGTGATTGTCTTCATCGGCGACATTCTGATTTACTCCAAGAGTCAGGAGGAACACGAGCAGCACTTACGATTGATTTTGGAACTCCTTCGAACGGAGCAGTTGTACGCCAAGTTTTCAAAATGCGACTTCTGGCTTCGTGAAGTCCATTTCCTAGGCCACGTGGTAAACAAGGATAGGATTCATGTTGATCCATCCAAGGTGGATTCGATCAGGAATTGGCCTGCGCCTCGCACTCCAACGGAAATACGCCAATTCTTGGGTTTGGCGGGTTACTACAGATGGTGTATCAAAGACTTCTCAAAGATCGCACAGCCACTTACGCTACTGACACAGAAGGGTGTCACCTACCGTTGGGGAGATTCCCAGGAAACCGCTTTCCAGTACTTAAAGGATAGGCTTTGCAGCGCACCTATTCTCTCATTACCAGAGGGCACGGATGACTTTGTGGTTTATTGTGACGCGTCGATACAGGGTCTTGGGTGTGTATTGATGCAACGGGATAAAGTTATTGCTTACGCTTCGCGGCAACTCAAGGTTCATGAACGGAACTACACGACGCACGATCTAGAGCTGGGAGCTGTTGTTTTCGCGCTTAAGATATGGCGACACTACCTGTACGGTACCAAGTGCACAATTTACACCGATCACAGGAGTCTCGAGCATATCCTTAAGCAAAAGGATTTGAACATGCGTCAACGAAGATGGGTCGAACTTCTGAACGATTACGAATGCGCCATCAAGTACCATCCAGGCAAGGCCAATGTTGTGGCTGATGCCTCAGTCGGAAAGATACTACACCTAGGCGTGTACGAGCTTTGCAACTCACCATTCAGTCCAGTCTTCCTGCACAGATACGAACTGCTCAAATAGAAGCATTGAAACCCGAAAATGTCAAGGCTGAAGCCTTATGCGGCTCAAGGCAACGAATGGAGCTGAAGGAAGACGGCGCCTACTATGTAACGGGGCGTATTTGGGTCCCACTTTATGGCAGTTTACGAGAGCTTGTGATGGATGAAGCACACAAGTCTCGCTACTCGGTACATCCAGGGTCGGATAAAATGTACCACGATCTCAAAACAATGCTTTTGACGAAACTCAAGAGGGTTTCGTGGATTGTCTGAATGATGAAACTCTTTGGAGAAACACTATGCACAACGAAACTCTAGTGGGTTCTCTGAATGATGAAACTCTCTGGGAAAGCAATGCTTTTGACGAAACTCAAGAGGGTTTCGTGGATTGTGTCTTCAGTCAAGATAAGATCAAATAGTTGGTGAGATCTTTTTGAAGAAACCTTATCCTATCGTCTGACACAATACACAATTTTCAACTCAAACCATGCTTATCTTACCAACTCAAACAACCCACCATGCCTTCACAACACATTTTTCAAACAAGATATAGTTTTAATTCACCAACAAAATGCACAGTTACTACACAAAAGATCAAAAAGTTGATAGTATGAAGAACACTTTGAAGATTTCTGAAGAACACTATGAAGATTTGAAGATTCCGGCCACTAACGAATTTTCCGAAACCCAAATTTGCTTAAAACTCGACACAACTTGTACTTTCGAATATCTCCAATGTTTTTTAAACAAGTTTTAATCAAATACGACACCAACAACAAAGATTTTCGAGTTTTGATTCAGATTTTATGAACTAGAACTGGGTTTTTGAAAGTTTTACACAAAACCCACTCGAAAATCACACCGGTAACTCGGTTTTCAACAAGAAATCGAGCCTTACGCTCTGATACCAATTGTAGGTCCGTTTTCGGATCGCCGGACAACTTCGAGATCTTGTTTCGAATACCGTAACGAGTGCGGAATCCACGTTATGATACAAACCGAGTGAGAGATAAACACAACACAAAGATATAACGTTTAACGGTTGTATATTGAATTAACAGAGTTTCGTTACAGAAAGATATTACAATGAAACACACAAATGAAACTCTTAGTTCTCTCTGTTGTGTGTTCTGTCCAATTGTTATATATATAAGCACATCAGAGACGAAACTTCATGGACCCGACAAAACCTCCAATATCGACGAAACTTGAAGAGTTTCTTTGATATATATGACGAAACATGGGGGGGCCTTGACAAAACTTCAAAGTCGACGAAACTCACAAAGGTTTCGTCGACATGCATGCTGACATAATGGGTTTCGGCCCAAAGGTGGTGGCCCAACAACCATGATATACGTACACGTGAATTCTCAAAATCAGATTGTAAAGATTAGTCAAACATGTGACGTCATCATGACATCATCATGATGATGTCATGGTGATGTGTCGGCAGGAATTTGGTTCGCGGCTCTCCGTGCTTCGCGTGTCGAACTCTGGGACGCACGACGGAGGAATGTCGCTACGTCGGGCTTGAGCCGAACCTATCCGAGTCGAACCGAACCGAATCGAACCAAGTCGAGTCACGTCCACATAAAGTGTACCAACAAGTGGTTTTCGTCGGATACGCTAAAAGGATCGGTTACCTTTTCTACCACCCCACTGAAAATAAGATTTTCACTAAATGCAGAGGCACTTTCTTGGAGGAAGAGCTTCTGGCACGAGGGATTGGAGAAAACCATGTGGATCTTGAAGAAATTCGAGAATCACAAGTGACTGAACCACTTGTTCAGACAGAACTAGAAGTAACTGATCTATTTGTTGAAGTTGAGCCTGAGAGGACTCAAGAAACAACAGAAACACCAAGTGTTCGAAGAAGTATTAGGGATCGTTGTGCACCTGAATGGTATGACGATATCTTCATGATTGATGAAGCTGAACCTACAACTTACAAAGCTGCAATGTTGGATTCAGAATCCAAGAAATGGCAAGAAGCCATGAATGCAGAGATGCAATCCATGTATGATAACTAAGTCTGGGATTTGGTTGATCTTCCTACCGAAGGTCGGACTGTAGGAAACAAATGGATCTTCAAGAAGAAGACCGACATGGATGGAAATGTGCAAACCTACAAAACAAGGCTTGTAGCAAAAGGGTTCACTCATACTCAAGGAATTTATTATGAGGAAACTTTCTTGCCAGTAGCCATGCTTAAGTCTATTAGAATTCTACTTGCCATTGCTGCATATTATGACTATGAGATATGGCAAATGGATGTCAAGACCGCGTTCCTTAATGGAAACTTACTTGAAGATGTCTATATGGTTCAACCTAAAGGTTTTATCGATCCAAATAATCCTAATAAGGTGTGCAAGCTAAATAAATCCATCTATGGATTGAAGCAAGCATCTCGCAGCTAGAATCTTTGTTTTGATCAGAAAATTAAAGAGTTTGGCTTCATTAAAAACGAAGATGAACCGTGTGTTTACAAGAAATCTAGTGGGAGCTATATCACTTTTCTAATTCTATATGTAGATGACATACTAATCATTGGAAACAATATCCCTATGCTAAAAGATGTTAAGGCTTGGTTGGGAAAATGTTTCGCAATGAAAGATCTTGGTGAAGCCGCTTATATTCTAGGAATAAAGATTTATAGAGATAGATCAAAGCGGTTATTAGGTTTAAGTCAAAGTACATATATTGATAAGGTCATACGACGCTTCTCAATGCAAGACTCAAAAAGGGGGCTCTTGCCCATGGCACATGGAACCATTCTTAATGGCGAGCAGTGTGCTAAAACCGAAGAGGAAAAGAAGAAAATGGAAAGAGTTCCATATGCTTCTGCTATCGGTTCCATCATGTATGCCATGTTACGTACCAGACCTGATGTCTCGTATGCTCTTAGCATGACGAGTAGATATCAACAGAATCTTGGAGAGAGTCACTGGGATGCAGTGAAGAACATTCTTAAGTACTTAAGAAGGACTAAGGACATGTTCTTAATATATGGAGGACTGGATGAGGAGCTATCAGTTAAGTGTTATACTGATGCAAGTTTCCAGACTGATCGTGACGATTCAAGATCACAGACGGGATATGTTTTCATTCTGAATGGTGGGGTTGTTACTTGGAAGAGCTCGAAGCAAAGTGTAGTTGCTTAATCCACCTGTGAATCAGAATACAATGTTGCATCGGATGCTGCTAAGGAGGCTGCCTGGATGAAGAAGTTCATTACTGATCTTGATTTTGTGCCTAGCATAAAGAAACCAATCGAGATGCTGTGTGACAATACTGGTGCCATTGCTCTTGCAAAGGAACCAATGTCGCATCAAACCACAAACCACAAGGCATATACTCAGAAAATTCCACTATATTAGAGAGATAATAGAGTGTGGAGACATCGTAATAAGCAAAGTTCATAGGGATCTAAATCTGGCTGACCCCTTTACTAAGCCTCTACCTCAAGCTAAACGTGAGGAGCATGCTGGAAAAATAGGGCTTAGATTTGCTAGACATTGGGCATGATCTGTAGTTAGTATTGGTGTTTTAATTTTGAACTACAACAGTTACATTGAAATAGTTATTTGATTTATTGGTTAAATGCAAGTTTAATTATTTTGTAACCATGTTCGTTATTTGTATGTTTATATCCTTGAATAAGCGTATTCTAAAATATCTGTAGTCGATCAAATTACATGGGAATGAATTTGAATGTAAGACTATTGTGAATTGAGATGATTGTATTCATGAGATGAATAACTCAAGAGTTTGAGAATCAAAATTCACAGATATCACTAGGGAATGATATTGGAAGTGACTCGCTTCAAAACGATCTCCATGGATCTAAGTCATGAGATGTTTTGAAATTGATATGTTCAATCTGTCCTTTTTCCTTAGGCACATATTAAACTACATTGATCAAGGACAATCTTTGATGTTATCTAACACTGCCCTAAAACATGGGTAGTAATCCGGGTAGCGTTGGGAGGAATCCAAGGTTAAGTGGGAGTTGTATGATGCTGACGGAATTTTGTACTTCTATGGGATTAGAAGTTTAGACATTCTGACGCCCTCGTTAACTCAAACTGGAATAAACGCGTGGCCACGCTCGGACTAAAAGTAGTTCGTTAGACCACTTTGAATTAAAGACGAGAATAGAGAATGGTTGATCACTATATAAGAATGAATGATCCATGTCTTATGATCAACGAATGTTCTATACAGAAGGGACTTATTGATAGAATTATCAGGGCTATAGTATTTGGTTAAGTAAAGTGTTACTTGAACGCAAAGAACTAGTTGACGACTGTAAAGTGTCATGCCGTGTTAAGAGCAGTGCGATGCAGCTAGGCGTCCAACTCTGCACACGTTGACTCATTTAATTAAAATCGTCCAAGTGGGAGATTGTTGGATATATGTATGTCCGACCTTAATTAAAGTCAACGTAACTAACTCGGTACGATCCGAGAGAGTTACACGTTGGTACACGAATCATATATGTTCACGAGTAGGTAGATTATTATTTGTGAAATATTAATAGTTTAAACCCGAGGGACTTAATATTAATTAGATTATTATTAAGAGGATTATAATTGTATAATCTTAAAGGGCCTTAATGTAAGATTTGGGTTTTATAAAAGGATGTTTAAGGTGGAAAACCTAGACACACTTTTATAAAATAACAAAACCCTTGCCACCCTCCTAAGCTTGGCCTCCATCCTCTTGCCGTCGACCAAGCATCGCCGCCGCCTCCTTCTTGGCCGGTTCTACTCTCGGGTATCTTGTGCTCGGTTGTGAACTTCCTACTAGCGAAGATTCGTTGTAACCCGCGTGTTACAATTCCGGTGTAGTGGTCAAAGGTTGATTACTAAAACCCTCTATGGTTGTTTATTCTTTTTATTTGTTTATACGTGTATAACCTTGATCCTGATTGGGAATATTTATTAATCGGATTAAGAAATCAAATTTATATAATCGGCTTTTGGTAAATTATATAAACCGCTTCCGCTATTATTTTGATACCATGATTCCCAACAGATGTGTTGTGGTGTAGAAGGTTGTGTAATTTTGATTTGGTTTGGAATGTATTTATAGAATAATTAAAAAAATTATTTTATTTTAAACCCAACCCAACAGCTACCCTCCCACCTCAACTTTCATTTTCCTCTCAAAAATCACGGCCAATACATCATTTTTTAAACATCGCTGTCGTTAACCCATTAACATGTTCCCTAGTAACGAAGCCTATTAACACGCTAGGGAGGTGTTCCCCCGTTAATGGTTAAGTTGGCACACTAATGGCTCAACTCGTCAACGGACAACACATAGCCTTATGTTTTGTTTATTCTAGAGGTGGCAAAATGATCGTGTCTAGTATGTTGGGTAATGGGACAAAACTAGTTGAGGTTGAAACAAGCAATCTTAGGGTGGCTTACAAGTATGACAACCACAACAACCGTAGCTAGTAAATCCCACAATAGCAAGGCTAATGGAAGGATCTGTGGAAGGTGGAATGTAAGCAAACCTTACATTTATTCCTGAGATAAAGACGCTGCTTCCAAAGAGAAGCCAACTCCACAACAAACAACCAATAAATAAACACTACTAAAATAGAGTAATAGAAACCTACCGAAAACAAAAGAAGTTGTGAAAGCGTATCATGATAAAGTGAATATGGCATCATAAAACAATATACACACATTGTAAGACAATTACACTCAAAGTCCACCTAAAGTGTATAGAGATGGCAATGGGCCGCGTATGGGTCAGGTATGGCTAATCACATACCCATACCCAGTTGTAAAATGTTGTCCCCTACCCCGGCTCGTTACCCGTCGAACATCTAGCATATCCACGGGTATCGGGTACACCCGTTGTGATTTTCATGTATAATTTTTTACTATCCTTTATAATCTTATGCTTTAAAAACATATATAATATATTAAATTATGATAAATAACATACATTTCATCATCACCATAATAATAATAATATTTGATATATTTAAAAATGTATATATATCTATACTATATTAATAAGCATATCCAAAGGACTTCTTAAGGTCATTAAAATTTCCTTAAAACACCCTTAAAGCATGATGTACAAGTATCTTAAGCACTAGAAAACATCACTTCCCACTTCTACCCTTCTACTAAAAAACACAAATACATTAGGTTTCATATTCATTTCAAAACATTTCAAAATCGCCCGCCTCGTCTCTCTCTCTCTAGCGATTAGATCTGGATCTAGGGTTCTTCTACATCATAGGTTTCATTTGATTTTCGTAGTGAATATTGTTATCATGCTCATTTCATTGAAGGACTTCCGATCTGATCTTTGTTACGGGCCTACAATCGAATGGACAAGAGGCGGAGAGGCGTCGATTTTCTCATAATCGAGAGAAGGATGAAGGGCAGCGATGAACTTGATTCCGATAGGAGTTTCAAGGGTAAGTTTTTGAGGCTTATCGTTCGAATGAAGCCCTAATTCGCGGCTGGTGTCGGCATTGGTACCCTAATTCTCTTCTTTGATTTGTACATCAATGGACTGACTCTAAAAGTTTCTTTTCATTTGGATTGAAAATGTTGTTACTGATTATTTACGTTTGGTTAGTGTACAGGTTGGTGGAAGTAATTCAATAGGTCAGAGTGGTGGTCTTTGCGTGGGGTGGGGGCTGTATCTTGGGTTTGGGACTGGTTGTGTCTTGGTGTGGGTGTGTTTTGGTGTCTAGCTGGTTCACCGCTTGGTGAGGTTCCGATCAAATTCCGATGAGTCCTATTTCTTATACATATCTCATTTACTTTTGACGTGGGTGTTGTTTCGAAGCAATTTGTTGTCATCGTTTGAAACACAGGGGATATTACTAAAGAGGACCAACAATTAGAAGTAGATTGTGACATGGTGAAGATATGATGGTCGTTTGCTCCACGTCTACCAACTGTTTGTGGAAAGTCATCAGAGAAACTCTGCTTATACACATCAAACTTTTAAAGGGGTTCAAGATTTTTGTTGGTTTTTGTGAAGGTATGGTTAGATATGTCTCTAAATTTATACACAATTTTATGGTTTATTATTGTAGATCAAAATGTCATTTAAGAAATTTGATTATGCAGGTGGGATGGAAGTGAACCATACAATAGAAGTAGAGTTGGGGGTTTAGGTTTCGGTAGTAACAGAAGGCATTGGGAGAAACAGGGATCGTTTGACAACAGAGGGCGTTGAAGCGAGCGTAGGTATGACTGCAACTTTTTTACAGTGGTTCGTGTTTCGGGGTAGATGTTCTTTTTCAGGTTGTCTAGGTTGTTTTCTGTTTTGTCTATGAAAGTTGTAACACATGTGCACAACAGGTGTATGGGGTAGAAACTTTTGCAAGCCTTTTCAAGTGCTTATGATATGATTAACATAGTATCGACTGTACTTATTTTGTAATGGTTAACCTGAATCTTCTTGCAAATAGCAGTGTTTTTTGATACAGTTAAGGGTTAATAAACTCCGCTAATGGCTGATTTAATTGTAGTTAATTGACCATTGTATTTCTAGGGCTCAATCATCAAGACAATGAAGATGAACAAGAAGTGACTGATAATGGCTAGCTGCGTTTGACGGCATCAAAAATGGTGGTAGTTAAGTAGGAGGATGAGCTTGGTTAGACGACGACGCAGGTGGTGTGTTGAGAACCTAACCGCCGCCTTCGACGATGGCGGGTAGGGTTTCATCACAAATCCGACGTTTCATTCCAGGTGAGGTTTGGTTTTGTTTGTTTAATTTATGGCGATTGGAGTTATCTGTGGGGTTCACTTGTCACACCATCGGGCTCTTAAACTCTATGAGGCATGTCAGACTTGCCATGAGTTCGCTCCTAGGCATAGCGAACTATCTATAGATTTATGAGTTGCAAAAAGCGCCTAGAAGTATTAGCCTTTTTCCTAAACAATCCATTGCCAAAAATTTCATCTTCCATTACCAGCATATAATGTTTCTTTTTTTCAAGATCCGATATACATTTATGTGTTTCCTGTTTGGGTTTGCAGTTCGATATGAATGGTGAAGCGAAGTATAGAGGGAACACTTTGTTCTTTGAAGATGACTATGTGTATTAAGGCTGTTCTGCGGATCATACAACTTGTCGTACAACAGGCATAAACCTTTTTTTATAAATTTTTAGCATATAAAAATAAAGAAAATTTGTAATATGGTTATATACTCGAAATATGTTTTAATAAAGCTGTGGTTACCTTATTTGAGTTGGCCAAATGGTTGAATACAGATATGGTTCAACTTATAGTCAACTAGCTACCAAAAGTTCTTGCTTATGCTCTTTATCAAGCAGATGGGCACAAATTAGACTGCGCTTTGCAGTTTTATCGTGATCAGACTGGCTCTGATAAGAAAGAAATATTTGGAGCTGCTTTACCTGCGATTTTGGATGAACTCATCAGTTTTATTGTGTACAAAAAGCCAGTTTATATGTTATTCTCATAGCATACAATGATATAACTTTAGAAGTAGCTTCAGATGATGTGTGAGTTAGCGTTTCTAAACAAAAGTAAAAATAAATCGTATAATCCATCATATACCAGTGACCCTCTAATCAGTCTACGGTTGGTGAAAAGTCATATCTATCGTCAGACACGCCTGTGGGGCTGAAGGCATTAAGGGAGAAAGATCTCGAGTCTCTTCGAGGCAATGGTGAAGGGGAGCGCAAGCCGTTCGAAAGAATTTATGATTATGATGTGTATAATGACATTGGCGATCCTGAATCAAGCTCAAATTTGGCTAGGCCCGTGCTCGGTGGGAAGACATCCTTAGCCTAGGCGTTGCCGAACTGGTCGTGAAATGACCTCCACAGGTACATAATACTATAGTTTGGATTTCTATTTGAGTTAGGCAGCTAGCTAAGGGTATATGCAATGAATTTTGTTATGTGAAATTAATTTCAGAACCTTGGTCGGAGTCGAGGACATTACTCTCATTGTACGTGCCTAGAGATGAAGATTTTTCGGAGATAAAAGCAGTAACATTTGGGGCAACGACATCGTATTCAGTATTACATGGAGTTATACCAACGTTAGAGTCGAATTTGATGCACCCTAACAAGAGTAGAATGAAGATTTTTATCTCAAGATGTAAGCATATTAGCATAGGTTAAAATGGGTTCAAGCAAAAATTAGTTCAGGTCAAAATGGGGTGTTTTTAAAGAAGTATTTGTTTGGTTCTGGTTAAAATGAGTTAGGAATAAAAAGGTATCAAACTGTGTTCATATGTTGTACTTGCTTTTATGCATATAAATTCAAATTCTACAATGAAATCATGATGTAGAGTACAAACAGGTAGAATTGGAGATAGAGGTTCACCCTGAATGTAAATTAGAGTCACAGTGAACGACTGAATCTGATTCAGTTGTAATAACGAGAAGTGTTCAAAAGAAACTATTTAAGGTCAAAAAAACATGGTTTACTGTGGGTATTATCAACTCCACCATTAGTTTCATTGAAGAAAACAATGCTGGTAATGCAGCAGGTGCTCTAATGGCTAGACTGGCCCCAAAAGCAAAGGTATTATACGTTCATATCATTTATTTATTTTGTTCATTATTTATTCATTCTGTTTATAAATTCTATCAAAAGATTTTAAGAGATGGGAAATGGAATGAAAAAGATGCTTCCATGTTAGTCCCCGGAGATATGATTAGTATAAAGTTAGGTGATATTATTCCAGCTGATGCTCGTTTGCTCGATGGCGATCCGTTAAAGATTGACCAGGTGAGTTGTCAAAGTTGTATAATTGTTTCTTGATCATGTTTTAGTAATTTTGTACGCACCCGTGAACCGGTGAACCCATACTTTGTAGTCGGCTCTAACCGGTGAGTCTCTCCCGGTCACAAAAGGTCCTGGTGACGGTGTCTATTCCGGTTCAACTTGCAAACAGGGTGAAATGGAGGCGGTTGTGTTAGCTACCGGGGTCCACACGTTCTTCGGGAAAGCTGCTCATCTTGTTGATAGCATAAACCAAGTTGGTCATTTTCAAAAAGTAAGTACGAAAAGGTGATCGAGAATATCTATATTTGTTCTATCGTTGTTGGAATGGTGATCGAGATAATCGTAATGTGTTCTATGTGTTCTTCAGGGTCTGACATGGCAGCCACATCAGCAAGTGCGTTCTCAATCGGATCAACCATATCCCATGGCTCGAAAGCTAGCCCGCTTTCACAGTCGAAGACGTGGCATGAACATCAGCAAGTGCGTTCTCAATCGGATCAACCATCTCATATTTCAAAATTCACATCCTGCCCCCGGATGCGCTCTCTCTCTCTCTCTCTCTCACTAGATGGTGTTGTCTAGAGTTGCAAGAATAGAAAGAGAGACGAGAAGAAGAGCAAGAAAGATAAAGTCATCGATTGGAGTTGCAGATGCTATTCCGGTCAAATTAGGGTTCCAGTCACCCTGATTTACTATTGTATGCTTCATATATGTGTAGATCCACAAACCCTAAGGTAAGATGCACAAACGTCACTAAATCCCCATGACCGGTTTTGAAGTACCATAACCGAAAATTTAGATTTTAGTTATGACCCAACTGAATTGAATCATATCATGCACACCCTTAGAATTACTAACAAGTATTGTGTTTTCCATTGCATCACGAATTTGGTTTTGGTTATGGCTCAAAACCGAACCGCCCTGTACATAGCCCTAAACTCACCAACCTAAGTGATATGGTTCCCGCCGCATCGCGCGGGTAAACGGCTAGTATATATATATATATATATATATATTAACACTAATCTCAAAAAAAATAATTTTACATTTCATAGCATATAAATATGAATAATGTCATCAAAATATATATTTCAAATAGGGCTGGCAATTCTAACACAAACACGATAACACGACACCAACCTCCACGAAGTTATCATGTTTCGTGTTTGACCTTAACAGGTTTCGTGTCTAAAACAGGTCGACACGATAAGACCTTAACAGGTTTCGTGTCTAAATAGGTTAAAACCCGTTAACCTGTTAAGACCCGTTAAGTACATGTTAATAATTAGAAAATAAAAAAAAATATTATATGTGGGTGTGGACATGGAGTCAATAGTCGTGGGACCTAGGATGAATTATACACAAACACACGCGGTTCTTTTTCGACAATCCAAACCCTAGTATTTAAATCTCTCTCACAAACGCCATCTTTCCCAATTCGATTCACAGCTTCCCCTATTCGATCGTGTTCGTGTCTTAAACAGGTCGTGTTCGTGTCTTAAACAGATCTTATGATACGTTGGTAATTTTTTCGTGTCTTAACAGGTCGTTTCGTGTAACCTGTTTATTAACAGGTTCGTGTTCGTGTTCCGAAAATCTGACACGATAAGATTTCGTGTCGTGTTCGTGTTTACGTGTTTTAGGTTCATGTCTTATCGTGTCCGTGTCTTAACAGATTGGGTTGACCCATTATGACAACCCTAATTTCAAATAATAAAGCTATAAAAATGAAACATTACTAACAAATATGAATCCTTTAAAGTTTTCAGGTATATATTTCGGGGTACACGGATATATAGTGTCGGGTAATCGGGTCGGGTATTATCTAATCTGATAGCCACAAAATATTTTTTTTCCCATACCCATACCGACCCAATACCCATCGGGTATCAAATACACCCGTGCCAAATGTTTCAGGTTTCGAGCATACCCGTTGAGCTCGGGTATTTTTGTCATCCCTAAAAGCGTCGGAAGGTCTAAGCCCCCTAAAATAACGCTTAGGATGGCTTACAAGTATGATTACACATTCAGCACTAATCTAATTTTTTGAATTAAATGATTTAGGAGATTTTATGCATAAAAATACACTACTCAGGGACTTGACCTGACCAGTAACATCTTTCCTTTTAATTTGTTAGGTAAAACATAAACAGCCTTTATTAAGTGAAGTCAAAATTGCATCTCTAGTTTATTATAAAGTGAAGCAGGCATTGTGAATGACTCTTATAGCCACCAGTGGTCCTTAAATGCCTACTGTCCATACAATTTGCTTGACTTTTACTTTGACTACTTGATCCTTGCACGAGTGATATGATTATACAAAATCTTCTATTTTTCAATAATATCAGATGGTGTACTGCTTAGATTTTGTGAGTTATAATATCAAATGAATCAGCTTTATCACCACCATTACCAAGAGATTCCCCAGTACTTTCCACTGAGTAATGTTTATTAATTTTGTGTGGACGGTTTATATAAAATTAGATTAAGCTCTTGCGGTCGACAAAGTTTAGTGAAATACAACTGTCTTGTAGTCTACATATGTATTAGTTTATGTTGCACGCAGACTTTACTGAATAAGCTGACCTTTAGCTGTTAAAAAGTTTGGATTTATATTTTCTTTAAGCCAGCTTGAATTGTGTACCTACAAACTAGTCTAAGGTACATGCAAGGCCACTGTTAGTTTTATCTTAACTATATAAGTTTTATTTTACGTAGACATAATAATTAGATAAATACGTACTGTTAAAATCAATAAAATTTTGGAAAGATCTTTGCTAACTAGCATTTTCTAAAGACTGTCTTGCATTGAAAAATTGAGTTTTGAAGATGAAATGAGGCTGAAATCATTTGTATACATATTAAAACAGTATAAACAAGAATTTCTTTTTTAAGTTTTGCATTTTAAAAACTCTGTAAACTAGTCAACGTAAGTATGATGTTCTTACGTCCCCCTTCTCTAAAAGTTAGAATGTTAAATAGTGATTCGTTCTGCTAAGTTACATTTAATCATGTCCAAGTTTTAGCCGTTTTAGAAAAGTGCATAAGCGAGAGAAGCAAGGAGCACGTCCGGCCAGGCCACTTTTTGCCTTTTTAGACTTGTTTCGGCTTGTTTAGACTAGTTTTTGGCTGGTTTGGACCATTTGCAACTACTTTTGCCGGTTCAGCCGTTTTTTCCTAGTTCAGGATAGTATTAACATCCTATCATCAACAGGTGTTTCAAACATCAGAGAAACATGACATGCTTCGCCAGAAATTTTGATAAAAAAAACCTTGTTTCACAAGTCAATCTAGGCTTAGGATGCTTTGAGTGATCCCCGGTGTATAGAACACCTGTGGATCCTCTTGTGACGAGAGTTGGTCTTTTAATCAATTAAACTTATCCCTCTGACAAGTTTTTGAATCAATACTAAAAGAATTTTAAATCTTTAAGGAATGACAAGTTTCCTGAGTAATGGTTCTTAAATGTAAAAATTTCTGACCATATATAAACCAGAATCTGTTCCGATGACTAGAAGATCTTCACTATAGTTGTCGATTGCGGGTTGATTCATCTTCCGTTATAAATCGCTTGACGAATTAGAACTGTTGCTTCGTCTGCATGATTCGCTAACCACAGTCCACATTCCAAATTTTGAGGCATTTGATTGGTAATGGAGGATTGTGGTGGACCATCATCACAGCACATAGGTTAGTGATGGAGGATGGAGTGACGTGGTGATGACTTGGAGGATGGTGATGATAATTAGGAGGACCATCACCACATGTTATAGCCTTAGAGCATCAACAACGCCAAGTTTGGAATGGAAGTCCAAAAAGCGGACCAGCACAACCGGACCACCCCTGCATTGGAGTTATTTAACTATGGTGGACCGGTTTGTTTTACCTGACGAGTTTGGTTTGTGTAAGTGGGACTACATACACACAATCCCTTTTTATTGTAAAGGTAGGGTGTGATTTGGAGGTTTGGAATGGTTGAGTGTTGGAGGAAAAAGTAAGGTTTGAAATGATTGAGATTTGGAATGATGTGACCGGTGATATGACGGATTTGAATTTTGAATTTTGACTAGCATGCTCTTAGAGGTGGTATCTTTTTAATGGCTGGTAATGGCTGGCTGCAAATAGTCATGACCAAATAATAATAAACCCTAATCAAACACATCATAATATTCTTTTTTCCATTTTTATATGTGTCAAACATTTGTTCCTCCTATCAATTTTTGGACTTCCACTTTCTTTATATGTGTTCTACCTATCAACTTGCCTTGCTGAAAATTTCATGGTCAAGGATAAATAACAATTATATTTAAAATTCCACCGATACCCGTTCGGGACCTACCACTCTTCTTTCTTCTAAAAGCAGTTTGCAATGAGTTTATCAGAAGTCAAAACAGAAAAAAGTTTATTTAACTTTTAAACATTTCTTTCAGCAGACATTTGTATCTCCATTCATAGTGGAATTTAAAATAATTTGTTAATTTTCTTCCCATAGATGACATTTCTCGGTTGGCTCCATAACCCTTGGAGGCCTCATTCGCTCCTTCCATTAAACTTATTTAAGTAGAACGTTGGATATTAATTAGTTTAGTAAGAAACCATGAGAATATGCTTCTCTATTATGCTAGGCTGTAGTTCACAAAGAATGAGATTATACTTGTATAATATTATTAGTATAATGTGAAAATCATTGGATGATAGTGACTTAATATGGTGGGACAATCAATAAGGATCTTTCGGTATATTATATATCTTTCTATAATCCATATTTAAGCTACGTACACTCTAGTGTGTATAACTCACTAATGTACCCTTAGACTATCCGCAATGGTCACCTTAAGGATGGAGGTGGTAAGGCCAATGACCAACACCCAGGCCTATCTCCGAGGATTTTAAAAAATATTAAATTTTGGGTTTTAGTTTTGGGTCGTTTAAAACTTAGTTATTTAATTTGGGTTTTAATTTTGGGTCGTTTTAATTTGGGTTTTAATTTTGGGCCGATAATTATTATAAAATAAATAAAACAAAAGTAGTGATTTAATTTGGGTTTTAGTTTTGGGTCGTTTAAAACTTAGTGAGCCTGAAAGCACCGGATCGATGACGAACATCAAAATTGCACTTGATTTAAGACATAGAAGATATCAAAAACCTAAAAGATAGAAAGATGTAGAAGATGAAACCCTTTATTAATGAATCAGTCATTACAGATTACAAACCGAAAGATTATACATCATCTACAAGTTGGTTTAGATCACTAAGAAAAAGTTATCCAATCCACCAAAATTAAGCAACCTCTACTTTAATTATACAAACTATTTTGAAGTTAGCAAATTGGATTTTTTTTTTTTTTTATAATCCAAATTATGACTTACTGGCCGACACTAATCTATAATGAAAATTTGAACAGTGACACTCATAACCACTATTGTCAAGGCTCGCCCATGTGTGCGCCGGTATGGTAGCCTATAGAGTAGGCAAAGCTCCAAGAAGAAGAGATAAGAGACAGAATATTTGGGGCAATTTTCTAGATAACATTCAAAAGCAAAATTGTATGGAAATAAATATGCAAGGGACTTCATTGAACACTTCTACCCTACTGTCACGATTCCTAAAATGCAGAACTACTTTAACAATAAAACATGTGCAAAAAGACTAATTGTTGGAAAATAAATACTGAAGCAACGGCACATTTTTGTAAGTTGTTTAGAAACGGTTGGGGCAGATGAAGTTACTTCTCTGGTAGAATGGGCTTGCCATTGGCAAGGAAAGTAAGGTAGCGTTCGTTTCATAGAATGGAATGGAATGGAATTAGGAATTTTTTCTTTGTAAAATTGATCTTGGTTGGGGGAGGGAGGAATTTGAAATCCCATGAATTTCTTTAATCAATGAAATTTGTGACTATTTCAACATTCCTTAGAAATCCTTCACTCTAATGAAGGAATTGAATGGAATGTTGAAATAGTCACAAATTTCATTGATTAAAGAAATTCATGGGATTTCAAATTCCTCCCTCCCCCAACCGAGATCAATTTTACAAAGAAAAACTTCCTAATTCCATTCCATTCCATTCCATGAAACGAACGCTACCTAAAAGTTAGAAGTGATATCAGTCACATTGTCAGTATGGATTATTATTGGGCAATGGGTCATAATTTGAATTATTAAAATCCAATCTGCCATAAAAGTATAGAATAAGTAAAATGCATAAATATAAAGTTCTTTTAACTGAATGACGGCACCTATGTCTGCATAGTATAAGGTGACTTTACAATTGTTTTCATCATTTCTTTCTAATTTGTCAAACTTGTGTAGAAAGTTGCTATCTAAGAAGATGGATATGCAAGCATCACGACAGTTTCTAACCGAACTCAGGTTTTTAACTCATGTTAATCACCCAAACCCGGTAAGAGGTGGTTAATTTGAACTTCTGAGTTATTATATGCTGTCTAGAGGCGGCAATACGTGCAGGTCATGCGGGCCGGGAAATGGGTCAAATCAGGCAGGAGCAACAAATGTTTATTTTTTTAATATCA
Organism: Helianthus annuus; assembly: GCF_002127325.2. Taxonomy (NCBI): domain Eukaryota; kingdom Viridiplantae; phylum Streptophyta; class Magnoliopsida; order Asterales; family Asteraceae; genus Helianthus; species Helianthus annuus. Next base: position 141,848,374 of record NC_035444.2, on the reverse strand, counting down.
GCCAGGCTGGATTGACTGAAAAATGATGTTGTCCCACTTTTCTTATATACTACAAGTAATTTATTTTGTTTATTTCTTTCTTTTCCAGCGTTATGATGACCCCCTGACAAAGAAGTTCTGGTTCCGCCAATTACCAATTCGTGAAGTGTCTTACCATTGCCAACACTTTTGAGCATAGTTTAAACATTTTTCATTGAATGACATGACACACTCTCATTGCTTGATTTTGAAGTTTACCGCTTTCAAGTGTCTAACCACTCTCTACACCCTTAGTATTATTTTTAGAAACTATTTCCCACATTAACACACTATTAATAGTATCTTAAAACGATTTTTTGGAGTTTGGTTTGTCAAGAAGTAAAGAAAAACAGAAATGTTTGCAAAAAATAAAGAGAAAAGAAGAAGGGGTAGACTTTCATTTGCTGTTTTCAATCAGGCATATACTCCTCGGGAACATTTATAGTAATATAATTCTTGTATAAGTGGATTGTTATAAACTTATAATTATAGTTACAAACTTTGTTCGCCTATTCTATAAGGATGTGTAGCTTATTATAGAAACATCTCACAGGATTGAATGTCTATGCATGAGGTTGGCTAGTTTCTTTATGTTTGAATTACAAGAACTCGGTTGATCAAAGGTTAAACCGTGTTCATACCATCCTCAGTACTCACCCAACTCAGCTTTCTTCTTACCATGTATGGTCGGTCCATTGGTGTTGATATTAGTTTGTGCCTTTGGTGTACAATTTGGCCGAATCGATCATCAATTAAAATTGTATTTTGCACCAACAGCCAACAACACAAGCACCTACAGCTCTTGTACCCCCCATTGGGGCTATTTTCTTTTACCATTTCGTAAGAAGAAACTGATTGAATAATCTATAGTTCTCAAAACTAAAACTTGTTTCTTGTAACAAGCAGCAATGAGTACAAATCCTTACAAAAAAAAAAACAAATTTAGGTTTGTAAACATTAAAAATACACTGTATGGCAAATAAAGTATGAACTAACTAACGATGGTTATTCATTGATCATGAGCTCACAATCAGCATTGTGTTAGAATCTCAGCACCATTTTCAGTTATCAAAAGGGTATGCTCAAATTGTGCTGACAAACTCCCATCCGACGTAACAACCGTCCAGTCATCATCCCACATTATTGGGTGTATGCTACCAATGGTCAACATTGGTTCTGCCCAAAACAAACTCATCATGATTTTTTGCTAAAATTAAGGTTGTCAAGAAAACATGGTAACTCACCTATGGTGAATGTCTGGTTTAACATCATACGTCCACGTTCATTGTTCCCTAAAGAGATACAACATGTCAACATCAGACGATTACCATCATTAAAGATCAAATAATCAAGTTAGAGCATAGTTGTCGATAGCGAATAGCGACAAGGCACCTATAGGCTACGTAGCGAATAGCGACGGCTATTTTATAAATAGCGATTACACTAGAAAAAGAATTTTTAAAATTTGTATATGTATATTACATCAAAATACCCTTGTACATATGCTATTTTACGTTTATTTAACAAAAACCTATAAATCCAGCTATTTTATAGCTATATCTAATTGCTATTTACATAAATAAAAAAAAAAAAAAAAAAAAAAACCTGTCGCTAAATACGCTATTGGTCGCTATGACCCATATAGTGACACTTGGTCGCATGGCTACATAGCGCGCTATAGGGGTCGCTGTAGCTGCTATTGACAACTATGAGTTAGAGAGTATTAAAAGTTTTGAAGAATTACTGTAGTGTAGAACAACGGGATCACTGTGAAATAATCGTCCGACCCCATGCCCAACAAATTGTTCCACAACACCATAACGATGTTCATCTGCGTGTGCACTAGAAAAAAGGAAATTTGGATCTTGAGTTAAATAATTTGAAAAAAATCTGTTGCAATTCTCATTTTGACCCGTCCGTTTTGCCAGGCTTACTTTATAACTTCGCCGATCTTCTTCAGCTCGACTCCGGGTGCGCATATGGATATTGCTTTGTCTAGGCTTTCTTTAGTTACCTAAACGATAAATGTAGCAAATTATACCATAGATAAAATGCAAAAACGCAAGCAAGAGATGGTCAATGTTTCTAGAGGCAATACCTGTACCAGCTTTTTGGCTTCATCATCGACGTCTCCACAAAAAAATGTTGCTGATGTGTCACCGTGGTAACCCTGTGCCCAGTAAACAGCATATTATCGTAGTAATCTCAACAATAGTTTAGAGGTTTACAACTAACTAAAAAGCAGATGAATGTGAAAATGAAAAGAACCTACATTGAGATAAACAGTAACATCTATGTTGATGATATCACCATCCTGTAATATTAGAAAATATATTCAGAGATGGATAAAATTGCTTCTTACTCTTATTTTTATGTAAAGGATCTATCTAGCAGGTTGGCTAGCTTTTCTTCCATTTTTATTTTTTATGCTCAATGATAAACTACTGAGTGATTTGAAATCACTTTAATTTAATTATATATACTATAAATATGCTATTTTGTCAACATCAAACAACTTTAGCCCCTCAACTTTAATAATAAACAACATTAGCCCCTCAACTTTAATGATAAACAACTTTAGCCCCTCAACTTTAATAATAAACAACTTTGGCCCCTCAACTTTAAGAATGACATGTTTAGCCCCTTCACTAAAACAACTTTAGCCCCTCCACTTTAGTAATAAACAAACTTAGCCCCTGAACTTTAACAATGACATGTTTAGCCCCTCAACTTTAATAACTGCATGTTTAGCCCCTCAACTACATCAAGAAACTTTAGCCCTCTCAACTTTTAAGAATAAACAACTTTAGCCCCTCAACCTTAATAATGACATGATTAGCCCCTTAACTAAAACATCAACCTTCGTAATGACATGTTTAGCCCCTCAACTTTAATAATGACATGCTTAGCCCCTCAACTTTAAAAATGACATGATTAGCCCCTTAACGAAAACGTCAAACAACTTTAACTCTCGCGATTTGCTTATTTTTATCTACGTTTAGAACCCGCTGCGGAGCGCGGGTGGTAACCCACTAGTTGTTATTAATAACACAAACCTGAAGTTCGCGCGAATCAGGGATTCCATGGCAAATGCATTCATTTACAGAAGTGCATACACTTTTGGGAAATCCACCATAACCGAGAGGTGATGGATACGCTCCGTTATCAATAATCATCTGGTGAACTTCTTGATCAATCGCGTCTGTGGTGACGCCTGGCTGCCAATACATTATCCCGTTAGATTAAAAGGTTAGATAAAAAAATCAAAAAGGAGAGACTCAAAAATTAAAATATTACCTTGACTAATGTACCCGCATACTGAAGAACCTGTGCAGCAAGCTTACCTGAAGCTCGCATACATTCTATTCCCTTTTCATCATGCACTTCGGGCCCGCTTGCAATGCCAGGTGGCTTCTTAGATATCAAGTACGGAGGCTTTAATATGTGATCGGGAACAGGACGGCGCGGAGACAATTTCCCGGGTTTTAAACGTTTGCGGGTGGTGTTTGGTATTTCATCTGTATTTCTGCTAGTTCAATGGATATTAAAATAATTAATTAATCACCAATGTTGCTTAAGAAAATCAAATAATTCACTTAAAGCTAGAAGAATGGCAAAAGAGATTGGAGAATACGTTTGACACTTTGGAACATGGAAGTGAAAAGTGGAGTTGTAATGAACACATGATATATACCTTTTGTTGAATAAAAAATTTGTTATTCCGGTGAATGGTCTTGATTGTCGCATCAAAACATGTTTTTGGCCTGTAATAGCATAGAGATTTGTTTATAGAGTATCAATAAAACCATCATAGAACAAAATACCGTAATGAAAAAATTGATTGATTGACACGAACAAAATGAACTTGCATTGATTAATGTATAAATACACAAATATTCTATACTGTAACATGTTATAGATCGTGAGACTCGTTGTAACATCATGATATTTGAGATTTCTAAGTGGCAATATATTTCAAGTGATGAAATATTATCAGATTTAGTTTTTTTTTCCCACCAAAGAAATTTAGTTCACATGCTTGTATAAAGTGAGCTAACCCTTAATATGACAAAGTTCAAATAAACAAAAGTTTCTTACACTGTATAGACTGTTAGGTTACAAAGCGGTACTCAGAAGCGAACAACACACACACACACACGCACAATCGATTATCACGTAGATACGAACACAAGAATTAACGTGGTTCGGTTTCGATGTGAAACCTACGTCCACGGCTGCAACTAGGGTTTCTCTCTCAAAGATTATAACTACATGCATTGTTTATATAGAGACTAAACTAGGGTTAATAACTAACAAGAAACTTTAATTTAGGCAACGTTAGTGTAGGAACAAATATGGTCCCTCTTCAAAGAAATCGGCCCGAACCCATGTTTTCCTTCACAAACCGAACATAGCTTTGGAGATGAATGGGCAGAACAAATCCCTAACAGGTTTTGAGCGAAAATGGTGGTTCTTGGTCTAAGAATTAATGGAGCGGAATGGATGAATTAAATGGTTCTTCCATCCTTAAAACATGTATAAGAACATACATTTAGATGTTCACACATGTTAATTCATTATCTACAAGTCTAATAGCATAAAATGAGATCGCACAAACTATACGTAGTTGTCAATTCTGGGAGATGGTGATGGATATCAAGAAATCGAATTTGTCAAACAATGACAGCGGAAACAAACTTGTAATGATAATGAGAAATCGAATGTGGATATTCAACAAACAATAAAAGAATTTGTCAAAATCTTAGTAATTCGAATAGTTACAGGCATAGTAGTGTATATATACATAACAACCGACAATTGTTATGTCTGGCGGTTTTTGGTGTCAAACCGAATATAACTGTCATATGATAACTAACCTAATTATAGGTACTTAGAGAATTTAATTGTTACATAATAGAATACGAATTAAGAAGTTTAATGTCTTCTAATAGATTGTAGGGGACTAAAGGCAAGGCAATACCGCAATAGCTGCAATTGTTTCAGCTTCATTTGCGTTTTCACACATATTGTTTAAGTACCTCTTTTGGCGCCTTCCTATTGACGATTATACAGGCATACACTTTGTAAGTATACATACATATGTTATTCGGTTGGTGTCTTTGTTAATTTGATTATCTAGGTCATAAGACATTTGTTGTGGATTGTTACTTGTATTCTAGGGTAGTGGACCGAGCCAGCACGAGCTCAAAACCTGTACAACTCGGCTTGGCTCAAAAATCTCCCTACGGCGCTAAAAATTGAGCTTGAGCTTGAGCTCAGCTCTGTTACAACTCGAGTCGGCTCGTTGCTTGACCCTAAATAAGGTTGCTTATGGTACCCTAGTATGCATCTTATTTATGCTAAAACCGATGTTTGGTTTAATGTTAACGATATCTTATCGGTGATTTTCTAGGTATTGGACTTCCATGATCGGTGTAGAATATTATCTAAAGGAGATGTGAGTCGAAGTTGATTTGTAAACCTAAATAAACACCAAAATGAAGGATACTATGCCAACTGTATCCAAAATTTGTTTAAATAAGATTACTACATAACTGTTGATTTACCTGATGATTTTAAGTGTAATCAAACCAATTTAATTGTTAAACAGCTTTCCAAAGAAATTATCATTTTCTAAGATCTAGTGTTAGGCAACCAGGGTCCAAACCATCCATAAAAATTGGCTTATTATGCTCAAAGTTCATAATAGTTATGGATTAAAAATTTCATATAGCCACAATAAATTCCACATGAAGTATTAAAGTGTGAGATAATTAAGTGGTGAAACCAATAAACTTTGCATCTCATAAGTTATTCAACAGATATCCAAGAATCAAAAACCCTGTCATTTCATCAAACACTTGGTGTGCATAGCAACATCTACTTCTAAATAACAGCTATCGGAGCTAATCATCTAAAGGGTTTAAATATATGGTTAAAGAAACACAAAATCAGCCATGATCAGATACAAATGAACACGATAACAGTTGGAATTTGTATACAGAGAGGGAGAAAGAACCTGGGTTAAAGCGAAAGAGGTTATGTAGGTGTTGCGTTGATTGGTTATGCCAACAGTTTCCGACGAACGATGAGATGAGACGCGGCTGAAGTGTCGCCGCTCCGGCACCTACCATTTCTTATGGGTATTATTATTCAGGCCACTCCTGTGCTGCCGCCGGCTCCACTCTTATCCGTATATTGTCGGCCCCTGAATTTATGGGCCTTTATAATATTCGCGGGAATATACAACATAAAATGCAAATAATAGTTTCTTTTTTTTTTTTGTTTATAACTTCTTTGAGGAGTTAAATGTCATTTTAATTATCGTGCTTTAGCTCATTGCCTCATTTTTTCAGTTTAATTTAAAAGTTTTATTTTTTGTATGTGGGTTTAAAAATGTTTAATCGTTGTCATTTTAGTTTACTAAGTTAACTTCATCTATTTTTTATGTTCACAAGAAGGGCAATTCGGTCATTTTATATGTAATTCTGTTAATTAGAAGGACAATTCAACCATATACAATGACCGAATTGTCCTTCTTGTTAAAAGGAAAAATGAATGATAAAATGGCAAAGATGAAACATTTTTAGACCCACAGGCGAAAAATGAAACATTTGGACTAAACTGGTAAAATGTCCCAAATCACAGGGACTAAAATGGCATTTAACTCCTTTGAGATTTTGAGATATAAATTTAGAGTATGTAGTTGTGACGTACGTATTATAATCTACGTTTAACATAAATTTTATTCAAAACTGATTTACGGATAGTACTAAATAGGTGATGAATTGGATAAATTTGTAAATAGTGTTATTGGTTATGAAAGATGGTGTTTTTAATTTTTACATGTTTTTTAAGTCTCTATATATGTTTTTAGTTTGTACATGGTGTTTTAGTCTCTACATATTGTTTGAAGTCTGCATATGGTGTTTTTAGTCCATACTTGTTGTTTTAAGGTTCTATACATGACGTTTTAGTTTTTTGTACATAGTGTTTTTATATTTGGTTATGACGTTTTACCTTGCTGTCAATTTTTAACACGGTGTTTTACTTAAACAATGTGTTTTAACATTTTACATATTATATTATACACTTATACGTCAATTTACACATAGTGTTTTACATTTGTATGCCAATTTACACATGATGTATTACATATTGATGCCAGTTTACACATTGTGTTTTATTAATCAAGGATCCATTTATACATGTATTTTTGCATATGGATTTTAAATTACACATGTTTCACATGTAGGCGCCAGTTTACACATGATGTTTTATGTGGGTGTCAATTTATACATGATGTTTTACACACATGGCCCTTTTTAGTATATCAATGTCATACTCATTTTAAAGATAAAAAATGTTCGATTTCAAGGAATAACTTAAAAACGTATAAAAAAGTTGCGGACATTTAAAAAAGATGATTGAACTTGTATGTACAGGTTCATTATCCTGCGAGTCATAGATGCATGTTCATTCCTTTTCTTTTAGACGCCTTTGCATTTTTCTCATTAACACGTGACATTTGTTGATTCCTTTTTACCCTTCTTGTGATTTTGTCCCTTATATTTTTACTTCCCATATACATACACTAGGTTATAATCCCTTGTATTACACAGGTTGACTAAATAAATTTTATATACTAAATAATAAAGCAATATATCCATAAAAACCTCATTTATTGCATGGATTGAATGGATATAATTTTATATATTAAATAATAAAAACTTATATCTATAAGAACCATATTGTACGGGTTAAAAAAATGTAATTTTATATACCAAATAAAAAAGTTATATCTTTAAAACCACGTGTATTACACGTGTTGAATAAATGTAATATTTTTTACCAAATAATAAAATAATACATCTTTAAAAAACCTCATTTATTACACGGGTTGAATAAATGTAATTTTATATACCAAATAATAAAAAATTACATCTCTAAAAATATGTTTATTATACGGTTTGAATAAATGTAATTTTCTGTACTAAATAATAAAAAATATATATCCTTAAAAACCCGTGTATTGTACGAATTGAATAAATCTAATTTTATATATCAAATAATTAAAAGTTATATCTTAAAAAACCTCATGTATTACATGGGTCGAGTAAATGTAATTTTGTATAAGTAATAATTAATTCAAATAAATAATAGTGTTAATTACATAGTTAGTCCCTGTGGTTTGCACAAAATAACATACTTATGTACTAATAGTTTAAAATCATCTTCTAGGGTATTAACTTTCCATTTTATAACGTTTGGAGGTATTAACTTCTAGGGTATTAACATAGTTAGTCCCTGTGGTTTGCACAAAATAACATACTTAGGTACTAATAGAATGTGATTTTAAACCTACAAATAACGTTAATACCTCCAAATGTTACAAAATGAAAAGTTAGTACCCTATAATGTGATTTTAAACTATTAGTACCTAAGTATATTATTTTATGCAAACCAAAGGGACTAACTATGTAATTAACTCTTAATTAAATGAGGAAAACCATAAAAAGAGAAAAGTTAACAGAAAATTCTAACTCTGTTTGCCATTTGGATGAAAATGACAACAAAAATGAAACCTTAGGGACCTAGATACAAAATTTTAAAGAACTTATTCTCAAAGTTAAGGTGGTTTTAAATTTTAAGAACTTGTATATATTTTTAAATCAGAAAATACCTCTATTTTAGTTTTCTCTTAAATAAATAGAAACGTTATTACAATGATTTCGTTAAAGTGGTAAGAATAATATTTTTCACAAATATCTTTCGACATAAAAAAAATATTCATATTTCGACCTAGTCATCTTTATGTAATTCACCATTTAAGTAAATCATCATATAAATGAGAAGAAGATTAAATTAAATAATAATTATTCATAAGATATTAAACTAAATAATATTTAATAGGAGGGTTATCTATAATTAATTAGAAAAGATTAAACTAAAATAATAATTATTTATAAGAGATGGTCTAATATGATGACAAGTGTCCCCAAAGTTGTTTCTTTTATTATATAGTACTAGCGGTAAGACCCGTGTGCAAACACGGGTCGTTTCTTAGAAAACCATGCATAACACATATTGACAGAACATATAGATATGTGTATAGATATTGTAGCAAAACGTGTTATCTATTATAGCTAAAAAACAACTATAAGTAAATATAAAAGATATTTAACAAACTTAATAAAAGATGTCTAAAGGATGTCTAACAAACTTAATAAAATTCATCAGTAACATATGATTATTTCAATTCTCTTATTCAAAAAAGAGAGTACATATGAAAGATGTCTAACAAACTTAATAAAATTCAAATACAACTTAACTTTAACAAACATTAACTAAGAACATACGATCACCTGCCTAAACAACACACAACAAACCTCATTCAAGAATTTGTTACGCAGCAACATGTCCTTCGCTACATGTTGTGATCTGGTTAAATATACTACTGCAAACAATGTAACAGATGTTGATTCAAAAATCTCAACAGATGGTATGAAAACCCTTTTTTATTACTGATTTTTATTTCTCATCAACATCTCCCTAATTTGTCCTTTGAATTGTAATTCAAAGTCCAGGGAGAACATGTCTTCTTCATCATCCCTCTCAAGTTGAAGGTCCAACAAATCTTGGAGATCGTATGCATTCAGATTATATGCACTATCCATTTTAATCTCTTCAACACTACCATCTGATCCGATCAAAGTCAATACTTGGGTTTTTGAACATGACTTCCACTTTAATATTTTTAGATCAGTTGGTTTTCTTGGGCAAAGAATTATTGAAGATGAGTTTGGTGATTGTGTTCTGCTAACTAAATTTACAATTGATTCAGACAAATCAGATGATGAGAGAAGGTTTTTTGGAGTACCGATTTTTGGAGACAGGGCAGCAGTTGTAGGATACACTGACTTTTGAAGAACATTTGAATGTTCAGCTCTATCTTCTTCCAGCTTTTTGTAGGTCTCAACAATTTTCAGTTTAGACCATCTGGCAATGGATCTTACTGGACCATAATCAGCAGCCACAAGCTCTGCTCTCATTCTTTTAAACTTCAATACCTCATCTGAATCCACTGTTTTGGCTTTCTTCCAATTAGATTGAGTTGGCTTTACTAGAGGATCATTGTTCATTTTTGTGATTATATCGATATGAGTTTTTCTCTTACGTGTGGAGATGATTTCTGGTGAAGGATAATGTTTTGGTAGTGAAGATGAATGTATGGGAAATCTTTGTGACGTTGGAGATGCTTGGATTGTGGTTAGTGTAGTAAAAATGATCATGGCAGATGTTTGAGAAACTTCTGCTGAAACAACTGGTGTCTCAGCAGCTGTTTGGTAAACATCTGCTGATACTTTTGTGTTCCCAACATCTATTGACAAAATGAGTGATGGTGTGGAAGGTATTTTCTCCTTCTTTTGTAGTGGTTTTTTTGGAGAAGGTTGGGATTTAGGTTGAGCAGGCAATACAATTTCTGTAGGATTAGCTTTTGAATCTGGTGGCAATTTTCTCAATGAATCTTTCTCTCCCTTTTTGGCATCATTATCATCATTATCATCTTTCTCAAAGATTGATGTAGAAGTGGAGCCAGTAAGTTCCAACAGATGTTCCTTAATGTTCACAATGTCTGCTTGTGTGTCTTTATACCTGGCTTCAACCAAATTTCTGATAAATTCCAAACTGAAATTGCGGTTACTTTCAGCCAAATTCCTCTGAACTTGAAAGATGGGTTGCATAGAATTCCAAAGCTCATTGGCAATTTACTGTCTGCTAGGTTGACTTTTAAAAAGCTCTATCATCTGCTTAATCAATTCTTTCATTTCAGCAACATCTGTTTCAATGTTAACACTCTAACCGTCAAATCCTTATAAGTAAATTCATCACCTACTTTAATAGGATCATCTGAATTGCCACCTGTAGTGATTGTTTTTATTTTGATAATAGGAGAAGTCTCCATATCATCAAAAACAGATGCGCCTTTTTCTTCGTTCTGGGGACTTCCCAGTGAAGCAGATATTACAGTTGTAACCTCATCAGTAGTTGCCTTCAAAGGAGTCTTAATGATGTGACCACTGTCCAACTGATCACCAATGGGTTCAACAGTTGTAGTCGCTGCTCCACTTAAACTACCACCAAGAGTTTCGTAATACTCAACGGAGATAACATCCTCAACTGTTTGTAGAATAGAAGATTTAATTGGTTCAGACGCAGTCATTTGTTGCGATCTACTATCAGTAATGTGTGCATTAGAGGAACTGTTTTCTTTCTGAAATTCAATTGCTTCTTACAGAGGTAATATTGTTAATGGAACTTGAGCCGAGGGTTGTGGTGTAGAAAGAGTGATTGCCCTGGGAGAGGGACTTTTAAACATACTTTCATATGAAAGCTCTACTTTATGTTGTGGTGTCCCTGTACTTACAACATGATCCTTTTGTGACGATACATGAGGAGTTTGGATGGGTTGAGATCTTTCCAATAACTGTGAAGAAGTAGCAGCAGTGGTTTCAAGTGACATTTATGTTGTCACTGCATTAACCTCTGGAATCTCATCTTCTAGAGGAACCTTTTTATTTTGTTTGGTTTTGATGGACTTTTTGGATGTGACAACTTTCTTTTTGCGTTTTCCTGGTGTGTGTTTCACAACACCGGTTGTGGTGTCATGATCAGCATGAGTAGTTCGCTCAACAACAGAAGTTTGAGCAACTGTTGCAGACGCATCTAAAAGAGGCTCATCTCCCTTTGTTACAGTTGTTGAAACTTTTGACTCTTTATCCATAAGTTTAGTAAAAGTTTTACTTGTAAGACTATTTATTTGAAAAGCTACACATTGTTCAAAATCTGTTTGTGACACTTGTTTTCGTAGGTAGAAGCTTAGAAGTCTGGGATACAACAAAAAAGCATTACTACGAACACCTTTTTTCAATTTTTTCATATTTTTCACATTATTCAACAAATAAAAAAATAGTGCTTTTGATAAATTGTAATCAGATTTTGTTAAAATAGCATAACCCAAATACTGAATGTTCAAAGGTATCTCATTAAATGCGGTGGTCTTGGCTGAGAGACAAATTAAAAGAGTATGAAACAAAAATTTCATTGGCGGAGGGAAGTTTCGTTTGTAGATAGTAACTTCCTTTAATTGTGCATCATACCCTCTTTCAATGAACTCTGTATGAAGTTCAAAATTTTCAAACTTGATCTTACCTGCCAAGTCGTCCAATTCAAATGTAGTGGAAATTGTAAAGGGAGAAATTCGTACCACACTTTCCCTGACCTTAGATGTGATGGCAACTGGATTATTATCTTCAGCCTCTATTTCAGCATTAAACCAAAATTGTCGGAGTGTTTCTTTATGAACCGGAGCATCAGCAGTAAGAATTGATTTGTATTTCGATGACGTTAAAAGGTCAATTATTGAGTGATAGCTGGTATTTTTGCTAGTTTTCTCGAAGATGGGGAGGTAGTTATGAGGGTTTTTGATGTTCAGAGACATGATCGGAAAAGAAGGTGATTTGGGGATGAAACAGGATTTAAATTGGAGGGTTTTTAATATGTTGGAAACTGTTTTTGAGAATTTTGAATTCGAGACTGCAGTGGTAGAACCTCGATTTAGGGATGAAACAGCTTTTATATAGAGAGAAGAAGTGAATGCTGACGTGGCAGTAATTACAAATATTTGATGGCTAAGATCTGTCCACGTGAGAAGCTCTCTTGCGCCAACCGATGACAGTTGTTTGGAAACCTCTGTTGGTCGTTGGGAACAGTGTGAGTCAAACACTCGTTAGATAAACAGAAGTTATGAGAACAGATGATAACTTTCAGCAGTTGTTTTATTTTTAGCTAACATCTGCCCACGTCAGAACCTCTGTTGTCATAATGGATGACAGTCAGCAGTTTAGTAAATCAACAGTCATTAGCATAAACAGAAATTATGATAACAGACGGTAACCTTTAATAGTGGATGTATTTTTAGGCAAGCAGAAGTTTCAAAAACAGTTTTTTTCAATCGGTGTAACTCAACAGTCGTAATTCTAACATCTGTTATTAGCCTAACCACTGTTAGTATCAAATCCTCTGTTAAGCATTTTAAGATTGAATATCATTTGTTGTTCGTTAACATTTGTTGACCCATAGCAGACCATTGCATCTTCAGACATTTATTCATCAGCAGATGCTCTCTTTTGTCAGACTTTAGACACAAATACACACCTTTTATAATACAAAAATATACGGTAAATCCTTCCAAAAATTGTTGTTGATAAAAAAAACTATATAATAATACTTATAGTAGACGTTATATAATAATACTTATTCATCATTTTTATCAACCACTATTGACCCATAGCAGACCTTTGCATCTTCAGACATTTATTCTTATGCAGATGCTCTCTTTTGTCAAACTTTAGCTACAACACACCTTTTATAACACAAAAACATATGGTAAATCCTTCCAAAAAATTGTTGTTGATAAAAAAATTATATAATAATACTTATAGCAGACGTTATATAATAATAGTTATTCATCATTAGTCCAACCACTGTTAGTATCAAATCCTCTGTTAACCATTTTCAGATTTAATATCATCTGTTGTTCGTTAACATCTGTTGACCCATAGCAGACCTTTGCATCTTCAGACATTTATTCATCAATAGATGTTCTCTTTTGTCAGACTTTAGCTACAACACAAATTTTATAACACCAAAATATACCGTAAATTCTTCCAAAAAACTGTTATTGATAAACAATATTATATAATAATACTTACAGCAGACGTTATATAATAATACTTATTCATCATTAGCCCAACCACTGTTAATATCAACAGTCGTTAGAATACACAGTTGTTTCATCATCAGCAAATGTTGTCTTTTGCCAAACTTTAACTACAACAGACCTTTTACAACTCGAAGTATTGACTCTTTGTAATTTGCAGGAGCACAAATTCTTCAAAAAACTGCAATTTCTGATCAAATTCTAAACATTTGTTTTATCTTTTTATCATCTGTTCACCATCAAACCAACCCTTCATACTATTAAACATCTGTTGACTTACCAAACAGATGTTCAAACACAATTCAACATGAACATAATCTAAATCTTACTCAAACACTAAATAACTAAAAACAAAACACAACTTGTTCAAACACAATTCAACATGAACATAATCTAAAATTTATTCATAACATTAAAACTAAAACTCTAATACTGAACAACATTAATTTTCAAATCTAACAATAACAGCAAGAATTAAGAAACTTTAGCTTCAACTCCATCGATTATTGAACCTCTCAATGTATGTCCTTCAACATCGCCATGAACTCCACGTCTCTATCACCGCACTCTATATTACTGACAACACAAAGCTCACGAACAGAGGTTGAAGGCATCCGCAGAAGATCTCTGGAAACCTGCTCTCTAGTGAACAGGCCAACTTGCAATCCATCAAAACATCTCTTCAACTCTTGAAGAGTAGCCCTATCTTCATACACCTGTTCCTCGATTTGCCTGACAAAACGCTGCTTGAAATCATCTAATTTTGTATTTGTAAATGATGCCATTTGAATAAACTATATTACTCGACTTTCCTGAAATTATGATATCTTTGTAGGAAACGTGATGAAAAACAGGTGAAGTAACTATGAGTTTATATACTGAAATTTGGTATTATGAAAACGTGTACATTTAATATAAACATATTGATTAATGTATATTTCAAAACAACAATCTTTTAATGCAAACACCTTTCCAAACCCCAACTTTTATGGGAAAACTGTAAAATTAAATACCAAGAAACCCAAGGGACAAAATTTCGAAGTTCAAAAAACTAAAGCAGATTATCACAATTACAATTAAACTTTTCATTTACCATGTAGACGCGTTTTTAAACTCTATAAAAGACCGATGGTTACTTTTGGTTCAAAACATCAACAAATTGTCCTACAAATCACTTTCTGTCAAAAACTGTTCCAAATCAGAAAACCAACAAAAAATCTACATGGCAAACTTCAGCTTCTACCACTGGTCAGACACCAGCAATGTTAAAACACACTTCTCCATGAGGTCACTCAAAGAACAAAGACAGACGAAGAACTAAACAGGAAAGTCGACATAATAAATGACACTAATTACAACAAAACCTGGAACAGCATAGCATTGCTCGATAAAGTCCTCCACTCTCCTCCATCAGATTTCCAGAAGAATGCACTTTCTGACACAACTTCTAAAACAGGATCAGAAAATCTGCAACATGCCAACTGACCTGAAAATCAAAAGAGAACATGAAATCACATAGAGAAAGGCCAGAGTCTATGAAATCCTAGCAAGTGTTAACTCTAGCGTGTAATCCTTTATAAATATTTCTTTAAATTTGTATTTTTCTATGTAATAGCTCATTTTAATAATATAAACATGCATCTTAAAATATTCTAAAATTTCAGTGTCTATAAAAACTCTGAACATCATCAACAGTTGTACTACATCTGTTGTACTACATCTTAAAATAAGAAACAAACCTAACATGCAAAGGGCGAAACAGAACTGTTTTACTGCATTTGACTTTTCACGATATTGCACGAATCTATATATACTTTCTTAAAACCATGGAAGTCTCCCATCAAAGAAGATATCACATGCAACTAATCACGTTGTTGCAACAATGATACTGCAACATCGATACTGAAAGGTTGACCTGTGATGGGAAAGTTCATTGAAACGACGATGTTGGAACAATGATACCGGAACGATAACATGTAAACATAATCACCAAACATTCAAACAAAGAAGTGTAATCGGAGATTAGCGGCTGAATCACGGAAAGATGCATTTGAGAGGCAGAGACACGCTCATAGATGTGAGCGCGAGAGATTTGAATGTGGAGCCAGATTATTAACCCTTATTTATAGGGTTAGAATATATGGTTTGAATTTTGAATTTTGAATGTGGAGCCAGAATTTTGAATCTCAACAGATGTTTATTGGCGAGTGACATGCATTAATTGAAAATTACATATCCCCATGCATTTTAAAATTCAAATTACCCGCAATTTAGCCACATCTGCTGCTAGATATACGTTTACCAAAGGAACCATCTGCTACTACATTGTATCTGGGCAGTGGTTTGCCCTTTGGAATGTGGGCCAGACCTTTAACACTTGAATACATAAGGCAGTGATTTGATGTGGGCCAACTTTGAATTTTAAAGTCTTTTAATATTAGGCTTTATGATGTAATAATGAGATAAGAAAAGCCTTGTTGGACACCCTCTCCTGCTGACACATCAGCTTTTCTTATGTCACTTGGATTTCTCCTTTTATAGAAAGTATAGATAGATAGATACAGATATAGATAGATATAGATTATAGATAACAATTAAAATACGTAACAATGCATCTAATTAAATTTTGTTATAACGTATTTATTATTATAATACAAATTAGAAAGTCATGCATTTACAAATCATAGTTCCATAAATAATAATTTTCTTAAGCTTTAATTTCACACTAGTTGTAAGACCCGTGTGAATACACGGGTATGTTTAATAACGATCGAAATCAAATACTAAAAAACATATTATAATATATCATTTAAATTCTTTGCGTTTAGTTACATATCTTTATAAAACAATGTTAAGACAGTATGTGTTAGTGTACATGTTTGATATAGAAATAAACTAAATAGTTTATAATGTGCAAAGTTTTTTCCTACATCTATATGTAAAACATGATGTGAAATTATTTAATGAATTCACATTTGCGTTATAGTTATGAATTGACAACAACATCAGGCATAAGTCATAAGTGAAGCTACAAACCATTCAGAAACAAAAGTCCTCTATCTCTGTTTCAAGCTTAAAAATTGACCTTGAAACCATATCTGCAAGTGGTGCTGAATTTCTTGATCTCAATACCCAACCTACCTGAAACTGACAATTACTATCCCGTAAGTTTCAAAACCACATTGAAAAATCATATATAACAACCTAAGTTTCGAGATGTATTAAGGAAAATCGTTACCTGAGATGTAAACGGAAAGAATGTGATGGCTCAATGTTGGTTGTTGTCATTAGGTGCATTGAGTGTAAGCCTACATTTATATGTAAAATTTGATGTGAAATTATTTAATGAATTCACGTTCGCATTATACTTAAGAATACATTAATAACATTTATATGTAAATCTAACCGAAGTACGAAAAAGCCCCTACATTTTGAAGCAAAACCACAACCTAATCGCTCCTTGGATAGATATGTCTTGATTTCTCGATAGAAGTAAACGACGGGCTGTTATAACTTGCCTTAAATTTGGGTCGTAGACTAGAAGCAGAATTGCGGTGACTGGATAAATGGTTGTGTTTCTGTACGCAAGACATTCGAGCCATTTTAGTCTTCCACTATAACCATACCAAATTGGCCAATGTCTGCTGAACAGGATTTCAATCGACCCTAAAGCCCATCTGAGCACTTGGTTTAAACAATCCGACAGGTTTATAGGTACAGAACCTTTAAAGGCCGGTCTAGGTGACATACAATATATCGATCGCCAACCGCGTGCATGCATCTTGAATCCTGTAAGAATATCTTCCATCGCAGAACCGTAAATCCACCCAATCTGTCAATATTCAACTCATTAGATACTGTTCAAAAATCCAAATCATCTTAAAAGGTTTAAAAAGTTGAAACCAAAACGAAAACAAACCTCACTACCCCAGTCGGTTTCGTCATCATACCCACAACTAATAACCTGAACACCTTCTTTTAAAACACTCCCTGGTGCTGAAGATTGTGTGACATTAGTAATGATTTTGAATTGAGCACACTGCATATGTAAACATTGAATGTAAGCCTATGTTTATATGTAAACAGTTGGGAAATGACATTATTGGCTGTACTTTGTTATTATTGAAACTGGTAAAAGTGAAATTGCAAAATTCTGATTTTGAAGCTTTGAATTTTCTTCATTCGATATTAAATAGTATTACAAAATTCTGATTTTGAAAAATATTAAAAATTACACATTACAATAAACACTTCCTAGGATATCTATGACTCTCGCCTTCTTCCATGCAATTTCATTATTTGTTTTAATTTGCAGATCATCAAGCATATCACAGGTCTTCTAATCCTGTTTCAGTAGATGTGTGATAAACTCTTCTGCTTTTTCTTTAAACTCTGATGGAGTAGAACAGACAACTTCATCCAGCAGTGCAATGCTACTCCAGGTTTGCTTATAATATTTATCACTCACCATAGCAACTTTTTTGTTGAGTTCTTCATCTTTTCTCTGTTCTTCGAGTGACCATCTTGAAAATTCAATTTTAAGATCGGTAGTTTCAGACCAGTGGTAGAAGCTTTTTCTTACCATTTAGAAAGAGTGTTAGTGTTTTTTGGACAGTTTGTTTTAGGGTGAACGGTTTTTTAAAAATGAAGTGTTGATGTTTTCAAGTAAACTAATCATGATCCTTTATAGTGTGTAAAATGTTTGATAGGGTAAATGAACAGACGTGTACTAATTATGATAACCTTCTTTGAAGGTTTAAATTTTGTTCTTTGGTTTTCTAGATATTTAATTTTACTTGCTTTCCCATGATAGGGTAAATGAAGAGACATCTCCTATATACACGTTTTCCCATTAAATCATTAAATGTACATGGTTTTTAAATATAAATTTTTATTTAATGGTTGTATTTAAATCTGACCTTTGGGCTGTTACATATTCTATATAATACCATTGCCAATTCAAATGTTGTTTCATCATACCCAGATTCATTCACTGAAAGCCGAAGATCAACTGTTATTGTTTTGCCTTACTTCTTATAAATACATTACAATGGAGTTATATTCTGACGATTTCAAGCAACGCTTTATTAAACAAATCGAAGAGCAAGTTTTGGCTGATAGGTCTACTCTTTAAGAGTTAAAGAGGTGTTTTAACAGACTGCAACTTGGTCTGCTGACAAGAGACCAGGTTTCGAGAGACCTGAGGGCGATGCCGACTACTTCCGTTCGTGACCTGTGTATTGCGAGTAATATAGAGTGTGGAGATAGAGACCTGGAGTTCTTGAGAAAGATCAATGACATACATCGAGAAGTTCAGTGCTCCATGGAGTTGAAGTTAAAGTTTCTTGATTCTTGCTATTAGAGTTTAAGTGTCTGATTAGTTTTCTTTTTTATATGTAATTGTTACTTTTTTAATACTTTATATGGATGATCGTATTAATTTTTCTTATCACAATTTATTTTTACTTCTTTTTATGAGTTTGAAGATAAAGAGACAGTGTTCCATTGTCGATAATTAGAAAATGTTTCATCTGAATTTTTTTAAGGTTGTTGTTTGGTACCATTTTCTCTATAAATATTACTTTTTCATGCCCTAATTATCCAAAACTCTTAACATTTTCCTGTGTTTCATCCAAATCTTTGCTGGCTTAGCTGCTCTAATTCAGGTATACAGATAATCCATGAAGATTTGTTCATTTATGTTTGATTTAACATTGTAGTTTATGTTTGATTTAACATTTTAGACTTTTAGATTTAACACTGTTTAATCTTTATTTATTTTTCTCCTTTAACAATTTTCGAAGCCAAACAGTTTCAACAAACCCGGGTAACTTTTTTCTCAATTTGGATTATGTTAAGATTGTTTGGTAGTTGTATATATTCTAGGGCTAAAGTCGAAAGCTCCATTAGTGGCAGCGGCACTCAATATGGTAGTCTTATAGACTCAAGTTTATATCTTTTAATATATGTTCGTTTATTTAATAACATATTTTCATAACAAATGAAGGTGAACACGAAAGTAATTTTATAGCCCTGAGATTGGAATATTACGTATAATGGGCAAGAAAGTAATTTTATGAAACCATGTTGAGGTAAAATGAGAAAACTAACCGTGTAGTCATTTAAGAGTGTTTTTCCAGCATTTTCTGTGATCTCAATGATCTTATGGTAGTGTCCACCCTTTAGTTCCCTTAATTCTCCACAACATGGAACAATCATGGAATCAAGATTTTCATGTGCATCATGGTCCAGTTGTAATGAATCTGCAATTGTGTTTTTTTTAAACAAATGAAGTCAAAATACACAAATTTAAATCTATTTATTAATGGAAAAATTAAATACTCACGGTCAATTGAGCCCAAACAGAGTTCGATTTCCAGACCATTTGTCACGGCCAACAAAACTTGGTTGTTGAGCACAAACCTAATTCGTCTAAAATACCCCATCCAAAAACCCGTTTCGCTCGGCCAACAACACTTGCTTATTTCTATCCAACAAAAACAAATTTGGGCATTTTTTAGATAAAGGTTCATCCATCACCCACCAATCCGTTCAGAAACATGTCTGAGTACCCGAACCGAGAGACGCCTTGATTAGATACCCACACTCGCAAATTCTCCATGACAGCTGCAAGTATCAATACACAAGTCTATATAAATAATGAAACCATACATTAAGTGAAAAACATTGTTCCGTAATATGAAAATAACCTGTATATATGCCACGAAGATAGAATCTAAAAAGAGAATAAACAAATGACAGTGGTGGTTCTTTCATATTTAACCTGTATATATGACAATAAACACATGACATTAGATTGGATAATAGTAAAACTCCAATGCAGTTCAAAAACTCATCCATATCATAAAAATAAAATTGAAAGAACTGCAAAACAGACACAAAGTACCTGAATTACTCACTCTCATTTACATCATAGTTCTCAAAAGCATACAAGGTGCGCGCCTAGGCATAGAAGCACACAACCCAGTGCACCTTTTAGGCACTCAGGCTCAAATTTAGATGATTTTCCGCCTAATTTTCAGCAAAAAGATGACAATAAAAACCCTAATGAAGGAGACCTTCAACCTAAATAAGCCTAGAAATCAACCTAAAACAGTCTACAACACCTAAAAGTTAGATTTTATACTATGTGCTTTGCTTAAAAAAGCCCTCGGAAACACACAAACAGATTCAAACTAAAACTAAGTTACAACATAGCAATGTTGAACTTCTACTCTAATCACATTGTTTTAGACCATGAATGACAATATAAACAAAACATTATTATCCTACTTAACCTGATCCATTCTAACAAAACCTAAAAACTCCAAAACTTCAATTTAAACATTCAAAAAATTCACACCAAAAGAGTTATAACATACCAGTGAGTAAACAAACAATTTGAATCACAACATAGAGTACACATTATTCTACTAACAAAACCTAAAAAAAATCAGGTTTATCGGTTCGGTTCATAATATTTGGTTTCAAAAACCATATTTGGTTTCAAATCACAGTTTATGGTTAAGATCCATACCAGAAGTCTTTACAATAGAACAACCATTATCAAAAAGTTTGATGGTTGTTTTGGTATCCCCAATGGCCTAACTACACTTTCAAGCCATTCAATAGCTTTAAACCTTCTCATAGCTACAAAAAATGAAAAAAAATATCACATAATCAACAACGTTTCTATTGTTTTGTTAGAAAGAATTTGAAGGCAAAATTTATAATTATACCTGCTCCTTGGACTTTCCTTGAAGGTAGAGTAACACTAAACAATACCGTTTCAAACTTTAGCAAAAACAACACTAAAGGATACCGTTTCACAATTGATTAATGACAATTAATACACGGAAATTTTGAGCGTAAGGTTATTACTCATCTGAACTGTGTTTGACACCTCCTTTGTGTCTTCCTCTCTTTTTGCTCACATGAACACGAAAGAGGTTATCTTGAACATGAGTAATAACACACCTGTCTTCTACCTCCATCGCTAGATTCAAAGGGCAAATATGGTCAAAATCAAGAAAACACAAGATTAAGAGCAATTTGAGCTAAATATGAGTGAAAATAAATAACAAAAATAATAATAAATAAATTTTAATAACTTTTTTACCTGTTTATACATTGAGGAGATGAAGAATGAACAGGAGGAATAGGATGATGAGAATCTTGTTCATTTACAACCCTTCAATCAACACGTTGAGATGTGATCTTTTTCTTCACAACAATTCTATTTCCATCTGATTTTCCAATCATAATCGTTGATTCCTTAACATTTACAAATCTCAGTCTCTTACTGTTTCCCCACTGTAAGTTATCCATAATACCTAAAGATTCAATCTTTATCTCTGAAATCAAGAACCATAAAAAAAGTCAAGAACCAAGAACAATAATTTGGGTAACTGATTAACTACAAAGATGATGCGTATATGATATGCAAAAAAAGCCTCACTGAAACATTAATAAAAGAAATCAGATAAAGGAATGAACATACAAAAGCGATTGAAGAGGACTCAAGGAGGCAGTGCTCATAAGCGATTGAAGAAATCCAGAATTTTCGTCATGCTGATAAGCTTTAGACAAGCGATTGAACAATTCTGCTACTACAAATTTTATAGAAACCCAAATTATAGATGATCTAAAGGTGGAAACCTAGAAATATGCAGGAGAAACTGAATAAAAATTAGTCATCAGAAATAATATTTAGTGTTTTGAATGTGATGGTTCATACCTTTAAGATGAAATCGAAGTTGGTGAACAGTCTTACATAAGATCCAGTCTACCTACGCAAGAGACATCAATTAGTTTGAGCAAATAGAAAGGATCTTTAAATTACCTAAATACCTAATTTCATGACCTAAACTCTATGCAAGAGACATCAATCAGATTTAATTATCAAGAATTTCCATCAGCAATTTTAAAACAGAGATCTTGTACCTTATAGAAGACAGTTGACTGCAGAGCTCTATGAAAACACTACATGTAATGAAAAACCCCAAATTAGAACCCTAATTTCTAAAATACAGCAAATTACCACAAATAAAGCTTTTAATAAAGCAAACTTCAAAGTAAGATAAAACACCACATGCAATAAATAAATTTCAACCAAACTCAACCAAATCACAACAAAATTACGGAATCCTAAACTAAACCAATCTGGCTTTACAACTCCTCTAAACAGTTTTAATAGAATTAATAGTACACGAGAGTTTTAATAGAATTAATAACAGTTTTAATAACAATAGATTGCAGCAATATAATATAATATTTACCGTAGGAAAGTATTGGCAGCCGAATAACTCGATTTCACTATGCCACTGACACCATCCAGTAAATTTTCATACAAAACATCTACAACATAACCAACTGGGGATACCACACCCAGCCCAATCACCACTGTTCGTTTCATCGTCACTGCTTTCTTCTTCGTTCTCGGATCTTTAGCAGGCTGCACAACAATTGCCATAGCTTTGCCTAAACAATAATCCATGGGCGTATTAAAAGTCAACTCTTTTTAACCCCAAATCGAAAAACATCCAAAACACGATGCAAATTCAATAAACTTATGATTGGTTTAGCAATCGTTGCACATAAGATCTAAAATCACCAATTCTATAATCAATACACAATCTCTCTTTCTCTCGCTCTCTCCCTCACACACACTTGCAACACATACAAACATATGTAAAATCTAAAACCCTGTACACTACAGTAAATCAATTTCAAAAACCCTAAATTACAAAGCAAATTGTAAGTGTAAAATGAGGATGGAAGCAATCAAGAAAACATTTTCTGATAAATTAGAAACCTGTAGTTTGTTTTGAAAGATTTCGAGTAGGTTAAACTTTGGATCTGAAAAAAACTACCAGCTATAAATCGGTATGAATATTACAAATACCCAATCTTACCTCTTCGTAGATCTGACTCTTCACCGCTCTCATCCTCGAGTTGAGTTTATTCGTTGACCATCGTCTTTTGTTGTGTTTCTGGTTTATGATTATTGTTGTTTATTGTGTTTCTCGTTTGTGATTGTTTGAGTTTTGTGGTGGTGGAACTAAACTGAGAGAGAAAGAGGGGATGGTTTGAATTTTGAGAGATGGTCTTGATTTGAGAGAGAGAAAGAGACAAGTATTGAAATGATATATATTTGGGCGGACTTTGAAAGATGAGAGGCAAATTTGATTTTGAATTTTGAACTTCCTCAACTTTTGTATTTTAATTGTATTTTAAAAGATTTAAAAAGTATTTAAATTAGTGATTTACGATGTAATAAATACATAAGAAAATCCTAGTTGGCATATCTAAGAGATTGACACATAACCTTTTCTTATGTCAGCATTTAACCTCCTTTAATAGAGAAGATAGATACATATCAGAACACTACAATGAAAACTCGAAAACTTTAAAAAAAACCTTGTGTAATTACATAAATTAAAGGGGCATGTAATATAGATGTTCTTTAGCATTTTGAAAAAAAAAAAGAAAACTTGAGTGGATATTTAAAAAAATAATTATGACAAAAGTTGTATAAAATACTAAAACAAACTATGTGATAAATATATATATTCAAATAATGAAAAGGGCACGTACTAACATCTGTTGTATTTTTCTTATATATATTTAAAAAGTAACAAATATTAGGCCATGTTTGGCTTAGCTTTTCAAAATAAACTTATGACTTTTCTCCTCACAAAATAATTTCATACCAAATATCTTTTAACTTTCCAAAAAGTCAATAAGTTAATAAGTCACTAAAATAAGCAATCTCAAACACCCTTTTAGGGTGTACGGGGTGGTCGCGGCAAGGGGTGCGGTAAGCCCCTTTGCCGCTCGGGGAACACCACCGCCACCAATGTTTGTCGCGCGGGTATGGTGTGAATCGGGGAAAGCTTGCCGCAAGCGGGAAGAAGATTGGACGGCTTGACGTGGCTGTTTAGAGTTAACCGTTGTGCATTTTTTGAACGTTGGACTTGACTTAAATGGCTATATGACCGTTTTATGTTTTAAAAAAAACATTAAATACCTTTATAAATATAATTCCATTCTACCATTTTAAACATTTCATTTTTCACCCAATTTAAAAAATTCTTAAGCACACCATGGATAGACAAAACAAGAGCGAGACAAGAAAAAAGTGTCGGATTCTGGTTCGAATGCGAGAGGGCGCGACTTGCAAAGTAGACAAGGCGGATCAAGTGTGTACCAACCCAACTTCCCACCACATTTTTTTCCGCAAACGGGTTTTTACAACACCCAACCCCAACCCCAACCCAACTATCCACCACAATTTTTTTCATTACCACAGGGTCCCACGATGGTTGCACCGGGTGTGTACGAGTATCCCGCGGAAGCCCAAAACGCTTTTAACTCATTTGCTTATCGGAGTCCACCGTCTCAATCACCAAGAGATAATGTTGAACACATGTTTCCCATATCCGATGACAACGAAGATGAAGAATTTGTACCCGATACCAAACACTTAGATGAAGATGAAAAAGTCGACGAAGAGGAAAATCTTGAAGGTGAAGAAGAAGCCGAACATGAAGGGAAAGGAAAGGGGGTAGGGCGGATCCACAAAGATGGACGAAGAAGGAAGAAGAGGCTTTAGCGATGGCGTATGTGCATTGTAAAAAAGGGTAAATGCACGGTACCTTTGACCGCGGAGAAAAAAGGAAATGCCCAAAAATCAGAAAGTTTTTGGAAGAAAGCTCTCGCACACTATAATGCAACCGTTGGAGGAAGCTCACGGACCATTCATCAAGTCCGTCCGAAATGGAAAAATATGCAAGCAAAGTTGAACGAATTCAACGGTTTTTGGCATCAAGCGGTATAACTTTTTACGTTTACATAGTTTTTATTTTATACCATAAAATATATTCTTATTTTTTACGTTAATATATATATATATATATATATATATATTTATTATAGTATCGTTTACGTCCTAGCAGGAGTGACGATGTCACACCCCCAAAAATACCATAAGCGGAAACCCCCACGAGGCGTGTGACGTACCAGGATCTAGCCACCAATCACATTGAACCATAAGTGAAGTAGAACTATCCATTAACAAAATAGTATAATTTAAACATTAGTTTAGAAAACCAAACATGTTCAGTGGAAGCATAATAGTAATTTGTTCAATAAGTTTGATGTAACTGTTTAAAGACAATGTAACTTCAAAAGAGCATTCCAGTTGGCACGACCCATGACCACTCCAACTTCCCAGACAGCAAGTTCCATGTCAGTGTACCTAAGGACCTGCAAGCATGCAGTAAAGTGTATCAGCGAAAAGCTGGCGAGTTCACTGTGTTTTTGACCGTTTGTTACCAAGTATTGATTTACGTTATGTTGATAATAACTCGATGCCGCATACGGCTCCTTTTTGCCCTTCCCCAATGCTCAATCAAACATTGGTCATGATTTTAAAGTTATTAGTTCACGCCCGTCCTATCCAAGTACGTCGTGAGGGTGCCAAACCTAATACCGCTTCCAACTAATAATCCCATTGC
Organism: Helianthus annuus; assembly: GCF_002127325.2. Taxonomy (NCBI): domain Eukaryota; kingdom Viridiplantae; phylum Streptophyta; class Magnoliopsida; order Asterales; family Asteraceae; genus Helianthus; species Helianthus annuus. Next base: position 141,822,055 of record NC_035444.2, on the reverse strand, counting down.
CCTATAAGCAACTAGTTTGGTAGTATGATGGGACTTAAGTGATAGAAAGTGAGTGTATTATCCAACATCAACATTTTATGAAAGAATGCCTCATATCCCTTACAAGGATATGGGTTTATGAAAATCTGTTTGTTTGTTTGCCTGTTTGATTGTCGCCACCGGACGCATGCTTGTAATGAGAGTAGTGAATTCACCTTGGTTTGCTCGGTAAGACTAATTACTTGATCACACTTAATCAATCAAAGCCTATGATGTTCATATACACATAATCAGTTTGCATTCAAGTTGTTCACGTAGTCACACAAGAAAATCACAACATAACATATGCAATGCACCTTTGGGCCACAAACAACTCATCAGCTAAACATACAACACAACTACACATAAACAGGTTTTACATGTATCCAGTAACCGTGCGGCCCAAATCGATTCGAGGCCCAATGGGGATGTGCGATTGAGTCCCGTGTGTGCCACTCAATCTTTGCGATCAATACTGTGTTCGGCCCAAATATTGCAGCCCAAACACTCAGTATGTGCGATTGGGCCTTATTGTGCGATCCGTGTAAAGCCCATTTGGGCTGTGCGATCCAACACTGAAGTTCAGCCCAATTGCTACAGCCTAGGGTGTGCGACTGACTTAACCTGTAACAACCCGCACTTTCGTGTGTTGTTATTACTCATTATACTCATTACGCCTAGCACCAGAGATTCGGATCATAATGTACCTATATCAGTTACATCGCTACATCGCAATATTTTCGCATATTCTATCACTATCACACCACATTGCGCTTGATGACAACCATGAAGATGTCAAGTGAGGACCAATTCTACCCTCCTCGATGACCGTGAAACGTCGCAAAGAAGTCGAATCTTCGAAACGAAACTCAGTTATTGTATCGCAACTTTGAAATAGGGATATGTACATACGACCCAACGTAACTAATTAGAATAAATATATGAAATATGGATGAGAAGGTGTAACCAAACTATCATAACGCTTAACGATCGAAACGGAACGCCAAAACTCAGCTCACTGGAGGCATCTGATCGAATGGCACTTCGATCAGATGGCCATCCGATCGGACAACCATTCGATCGGACAGCCAGCCTATCGGACAGCCAACCGATCGGACGACCATCCGATCCAAAGCACCACTTCACCTCCTTCTCCTCTTTGCCTATAAATACCCCTCAGTCACATCAAGAACACTTGATGTGACTACTGTTGTTCGACCAGACGCTCCAACCCCTTCATCTCTCGATTCCTCGCGATTCTTGTAAGTTTTCAACTCAAAACTTGTACTTCTTTGATCTATACGCACTCCTCCACCTTTCAATCTTTTGAATCTCAACTTTTAACCGTGAAATCAATGGATTTGAGGTGTTCTAGGGTGATGTCATCATGAAGTTCTTATGAACTTCAAATGTCGGCCTCATTTCATCAAGAACAACTCAGATCCGAAGGATTTCCACAAGAACAAACAACATTTTCCCACAGATCTACACATAATCATGACTGAAAGAATTGGAAGATGGTTTTCCAACTTTCTTCCAACTCTTTTGCACTCAAGCACTCAAGACCGGTAGAATCGGAACATATACCGACCTTCTACTCATTTCTAGTGTTGTGTTGGTCCAAGATCTGATTTCTAGCGAAGAGACGACCAATTTCGGGTTAAACATGGAGAAAACCGTCAAGAGCAGGCAGATCTGATGGAACGGAGTGGTTCCCGGTCGTTAGAACAAATCGGACTTGATGGAATTGCAGTTGTTTAGCACGTCACAGCAACGTCTCGACCAAAACCACCGAAAAACCTTCAAACTTTGTCGAAAACAGCTGGACAGCCCAGCCGATCGGACAAGCTAGCCGATCGGACGGGCTAGCCGATCGGACGGGCTAGCCGATCGGACGGGCTAGCAGATCGGACGGGCTAGCCGATCGGACGGGCTAGCCGATCGGACAGGCTAGCCGATCGGGCAGCCCATCCGATCGGATAGCAGCCCATCCGAACGGGCCGACATTCGATCGGATTATCATTCGTTCTTGTTTATCTCGCTGTCATTTAACACGCTATCAAACGCTCGCGCAATCAGTTTGCAATCAGGGTATTCTCAAACATTTTTCCGCCAAATCCAACCAAGCCGTGTTAGCTTGCCGAATGCGCACTGTGAGTATACTTGAATCCTTTTTTATCGCATTTTGGGTGTAACATACGTACCTATCAAATCAAATTTATCAAACGAATTATTCAATCAATCAAATCATCACTTGCGAATAACTGTTATGCATAGATATACGTGATGCTAGTTGCATATGTGCTAGGACTTATACTCGCGACGTCCCACCACGACTAGTATAGTACTATTGCACCCGACGGGGTCTAGTTATGCCATCGAAGAATCGAGCATCGAGGACTTAGCTGGTAGTATCAGTTTTGTGAGTGTATATGTCGTGTATTACGTTTATGCATGTGGAAATTCGCAACACCTTTTAATCTATTACGCTACTACATATCAAACCTGTATACTCTCCAATACTTTAGTATTGACATTATTTTAACGTATGTTGCAGGTTTAGTTGCAGTATACATCAAATCAAGCTAGGAAGTCTAGAAACTCACTTAAAAGTCTATGTTGTCGGATTGTATTGTTCGACAGGACAAGAAATCTGTGATACCTTATGTGATTGTATGGTTTATTAGTATGGGATAATGAACACATTAAATACTATCTTTTTTTTTTTGGGTAAAGGGTTACCCCAGGTGAATTTTATAAATCAACCAATAAAAGTACAAGGGTACATTAAATACTATCGCAATATAGTTGTTATGGATTCTCTTGAACAATCTGATTCGCATAGTGCCACGCCCCGATGATTCCGCCCTCGGTTGGGGTGTGACAGATTGGTATCAGAGCCATAACTATAGGGAATTAGGCAAGACTCGACCTAGTCCGGGTCGATGTCTTAGAAATTAACCTAGTCTATAGTCTAAGTACCCACAGGCCGACTCGTACGAACCCAGTAGGGTTTGTATTGGGCCTACTTGATACGCTCGATCGAAATTGCTAGAAACTACAACCTTGTGTGAACACCACATACTACATCTTCACACAAAGAAGCCTCTCCTAAGGCTGGAATACCACTTAGCCTTTCCTAAGGCTGACACAATACACGTGTTTTTGAAAATACTCGCATACCACAACCGAGTGATCTAGTCGAGACCAGGTGTGAAAACCAAGAACTCTCGATAAGATTGCTCACTCAGCGCATTTTCTAGCACGAGAACTTTTCGTTGAGTTAGGAGTGGCATCCATACCTCAACGAAAGCCTCCATTTCGAAATTCTGGGTGGAACTCTCGGGTTTATCCAATGAGCACAACCGCAACTAGGAACGAAGCTGTTAAGCCAAGGGTGAAACCCGTATCTTAATAAGCCGTTCCACTCCCTAAAAATGGTTTTCAAAAAGCTCCCACCAAAGACTCGACCATGACAACGACTCGAGCCACGCGATGACTAGGAGGATGAATGCCATGAGCTGCATCCCAGTGGAAGCATAAGTCTTCTAGGTCAACGCGCGTGCACGAACTTATTGGGTATAGTTGGGTTACCTTGGGTAGTCGACGCCTAAACACCCGAGGCACTCCGATTACCTTACCAAGCCTACGACTCGCCGGTTTTACGTTTTGATGAACTCAGTTACGCTTTATGTGTTTATTTTACGATTTATCAATTTTCGCTCCCTGCTTTACGAAACGCACAACTCGCACAGCTATCGCAATCTAATACGAAGACCGAATGTTCGCAACAAAACTACTGTCTAATTGCTCACTTTCACTCTCTCTCTCTCACACATCGCGTCCTCGCGTGTTCTACAACGATATATGTGTGTATAAGTGTAAACTACAACTATCTATATCTAAATACAAACAAATCATTGTGTGAGAACCTAGGAATCTCGTGTCTCCTATGTGGAATCTAATATATTATATACGTTACAAGTTTTGATCGCGCTCAATCGCATCGCAAACTCAAAATCATTATGATCGAATCTCATTCCAAATCTCTCTCTGTCTAGATGCCTTCCAACGACTCTAACTCGAGACGAACAGCTAGGAGAAGAGCCAAACGAAGCGCCGATAAGAGGATTGCCTCGCTTGTGACCAAGGAAGTGGTCAAGCTCATTCCTCAAATTGTCGCTCAAGTGCACTCTCTCAGCAACTCTCGAGCCTCGGAAGACTCTAGGACGGAAGCGCCGCAATCTGATTTTCTCTATAAACACTTCAAAGCCTGTGACCCGATGGAGTTCACGGGTGAAGGAGGTGTGACCCAACTACTCTAATGGTTCGATTCTATCGATGTTAATCTTCGTCAAAGTGGGTGTCCCGATAGTTTCCGTACTACTTGCGGTACCGGAGTATTTCAATCGCGAGCACTCGACTGGTGGACTGCTGAACGCAACAAACGTGGGATCTCCGTAGCTTACGCTCTCTCTTGGGATGAGCTGAAAGAGCTCATGAAGAAAGAGTACTGCCTGCCCCACGAAGTCCAAAAGCTAGAAGACGAATTTTGGAAAATCAAGCAAGTCGAAGGTGACAATGCTGGCTACACTGCAAGGTTCAAACAACTTAGCGTAATCTGCCCAAGTCAAGTCAACACTTCAGAAAAAGCCATTCCAAAGTACATCCGCGGCTTGCCTAAGTGTGTGGGCGATTTTGTCGAAGCTGCAAGACCTGCTACCATCGAAGAAACCTATCGCGTGGCCGCAGAAATTAACGACAAACGAGTCTTGGACGGATTCTTCTCCAAGAAGCCTGTCAAACAAGCTCATCAAGCAATCATCATCAACTCTTCTGACGATTCTTCCAGCGAATCTACCGATGATCCTTCTAAAGATTCCTCAGGCAATGTCTACAGCAAATCATCACACGAATCCGCCAACGACACTGCATCATCTCAGGAAGCTCAGCACAGCCGTAAATGAAGGAACACGAGCCTAGACTCTTCAACAACTGGACTGTCACAACCAGAACCTCTCCGAGCAGCCCCAGTTCAACTGAAACGTGCTTAAAATGGACCCCATCCCCTGTGTCTCAAGTGTACGTATCATCACCCACCAGAAGCTAACTGTCGCTACTGCGAGAATTGAAACCGGTACGGTCATCTTACGCAACACTGTCGCACGGGACCGCAGCTTTGAGGAATTTCAGCAACAACCGCAGTCTCCACAGAGGTCCTCCACAGCAACGTTATTTTGCTTCTAATGTTTTTGTAATAATACGATTTATCGCCTTTAATCTCTTTTATGTGTGGAACTTATTTTATCTACTATCGCATGTGGATTCTATTTCTCCCTTACATTCGCGCACAATCTAAATGCTTGCACTATGTACTATATAACGTATTTTACCCCTTTTACGCATTCTTGAGATAAGGTACGATAAACGTGCAAGAATCAAATTAATCACGGGTGCACACGGGATTATTTTGGTTAGTGCACGAAGATCGTAGTGAATTTTAAAGATGCCTTTACGTTCAGAGCATGGTTGAGCATGGTGCATACGCCGCTGGTACTTCCTATATATAAGCGTCTTGACCATGTCTGACGAAATGTGACACCTATTCACGGAACAGAGGCGCATGGTTGAAACATGGCGGTGTTTCGCTGTGCCAACCGAAGTTTAGTGAAGAAAGTGCCATGTGGAGTTGGAACGTAGACCTATTACACTATTGTGGTTATTTTCGACACACTAAACTATACATCGCAAGGCGTAACAATCTCAATCGCAAACCAAAGCGTGTACTCGCATGACTTTTCGTAAGTCACCACGCTCGCAATCGCATTATCGCTGGAATCTATCTCGCAAAATCGCAATCGTATATGATATGTCTCACTAGAATCTATCAAACGCTTATTATGTGTTTTAATCTCAAACGCTTACTATGGGGCTCGAAATCGCAATCATATATTGTGCGTATCTCGCAATCTCTACTGCTTCTGTGAGAATCGTGTATCGGGAATCACTTGACGAGTATCGCACGCCACCCGTCGCTTTTCGCTGTAACGCTTCTCGCACCTATCTCATCGCTTTGATATTCTCAACGCTTATCGCTATTTGTGTTTTCTGTGTTATCTGCGCTATGTTAGCACTCACCACTTGCTTCACGAAACGAAACTAATAGGGCTAGGACATAGTGGTGTTTTAGCCGTATTAACAGACTTTCGTGGAAAAAGGCCATGTGGGCTAGTGTTAGTTTAAAAATTGTGGTGTTATTTAATCTAATTGAATCAAATGTCTCCATCGATTGCAACGCATCGACTATCGCTTATCGCTCGACGGTTGTCACTATCAATTGACGCTATCGCTCATCGCGTACTGCTCGTCGCCTATCGATTTTCACTTATTGCCGTTGTCTTTGTTCGCTATGCTTATCATCGCGTACCGCTCATCGCTTATCGCGCTCGCTCGTCACTAAAACTGAGTTCGAAAACGACTTCATCGCCCAGTTCGCCTTTCTAGACTTGATCCAACCCTCCTCGTTTGGATCGAGTCATCACAATTCTGTCTGTACTATGTCGACACGTATGACACCGCCTCACGAGACGGAAGCCATATGAGTAAAACATGGTGGATACGCCGCTGGTACTTCCTATATATAAGTGTTTTAGCCATATTGTAGAACGTTCGTGGGAAAGTGCCATGAGGGGCCGACGATAAATTAAAATTTTTGGTATAACTAAAAGGCTTTGCTTACATAAATTTTAAATTTATCTTTTCTTACAAGATTTTTTTTCCAGTAAAAATTTTTCCAAAACCTTTGTACAAAACGAGATTTTCTGGTAACACCAGTATGACAATCGACTCAAGTCAACGCCGTGGAGCGAGAAAAATTTCGTCACTTAAAGATCTTTTAGTAACCTAACAAACCTTTCTCATCGTGCTGGTGTGAACAGCGCTACAGTTAACGCCGCACCGTGAGAAGATTTTCATAAGCAAGTTTTTCCTAATTAATCGACTTTCAGAAATTTAAAACGCTCTCTAATCGCTTTCGGTGTGTGTTATCATCTTTTGTCCTGCAAATCACCCCATCCGCTGTTATCGCTGGTTATCATAACACTCTCGCTCGTCGAATTTCAATCAATCGCTCACTTATCTAGACGCTTTTAAATCGCCACTCTCATTCGCATAAACTCTTGCAACCCTACTGGTGGATTAATTTCGGGACGAAATTTCCTAAAGCAAGGGAGACTGTAACAACCCGCACTTTCGTGCGTTGTTATTTCTCATTATACTCGTTACTCCTAGTACCAGAGATTTGGATCATAATGTACCTATATCAGTTACATCGCTACATCGCAATATTTTCGCATATTCTATCACTATCACACCACATTGCGCTTGCTGACAACCACGAAGATGTCAAGTGAGGACCAATTCTACCCTCCTCGATGACCGTGAAGCGCCGCAAAGAAATTGAATATTCGAAACGAAACTCAGTTATTGTATCGCAACTTTGAAATAGGGATATGTACATACGACCCAACGTAACTAATTATAATAAATATATGAAATATGGATGAGAAGGTGTAACCAAACTATCACAACGCTTAACGATCGAAACGGAACGCCAAAACTCAGCTCACCGGAGGCATCTGATCGAATGGCACTTCGATCGGATGGCCATCCGATCGGACAACCATCCGATCTGACAGCCAGCCGATCGGACAGCCAACCGATCGGACGGCCATCCGATCCAAAGCACCACTTCACCTCCTTCTCCTCTTTGCCTATAAATACCCCTCAGTCACATCAAGAACACTAGATGTGACTGCTGCTGTTCGACCAGACGCTCTAACCCCTTCATCTCTCGATTCCTCGCGATTCTTGTAATTTTTCAACTCAAATCTTGTACTTCTTTGATCTATACGCACTCCTCCACCTTTCAATCTTTTAAATCTCAACTTTTAACCGTGAAATCGATGGATTTGAGGTGTTCTAGGGTGATGTCATCATGAAGTTCTTATGAACTTTAAATGTTGGCCTCATTTCATCAAGAACAACTGAGATCCGATGGATTTCCACAAGAACAAACAACATTTTCCCACAGATCTACACATAATCATGACTGAAAGAATTGGAAGATGGTTTTCCAACTTTCTTCCAACTCTTTTGCACTCAAGCACTCAAGACCGGTAGAATCGGAACTTATACCGACCTTCTACTCATTTCTAGTGTTGTGTTGGTCCAAGATCTGATTTCTAGCGAAGAGACGACCAATTTCGGGTTAAACATGGAGAAAACCGTCAAGAGCGGGCAGATCTGTGGAACGGGGTGGTTCCCGGCCGTTAGAACAAGTAGGACTTGATGGAATTTCAGTTGTTTAGCACGTCACAACAACGTCTCGACCAAAATCACCGAAAAACCTTCAAACTTTGTCAAAAACAGCTGGACAAGTCAGCCGATCGGACAGCCCAGCCGATCGGACAAGCTAGCCGATCGGACAGCCTAGCTGATCGGACGGGCTAGCCGATCGAACAGGCTAGCCGATCGGAAAGGCTAGCCGATCGGACAGGCTAGCCGATCGGGTAGCACATTCGATCGGATAGCAGCCCATCCGAATGGGCCGGCATTCGATCGGATTATCATTCGTTGTTGTTTATCTCGCTATCATTTAACATGCTATCAAACGCTCACGTAATCAGTTTGCAATTAGGGTATTCTCAAACATTTTTCCGCCAAATCCAATCAAGCCGTGTTAGCTTGCCGAATGCGCACTGTGAGTATACTTGAATCCCTTTTTATCGCATTTTGGGTGTAACATACGTTCCTAACAAATCAAACTTATCAAATGAATTATTCAATCAATCAAATCATCACTTGCGAATAACTGTTATGCATAGATATACGTGATGCTAGTTGCATATGTGCTAGGACTTATACTCACGACGTCCCACCACGACTAGTATAGTACTATTGCACCCGACGGGGTCTAGTTATGCCATCGAAGAATCGAGCATCGAGGACTTAGCTGGTAGTATCAGTTTTGTGAGTCTATATGTCGTGTATTACGTTTATGCATGTGGAAATTCGCAACACCTTTTAATCTATTACGCTACTACATATCAAACCTGTATACTCGCCAATACTTTAGTATTGACATTATTTTAACGTATGTTGCAGGTTTAGTTGCAGTATACATCAAATCAAGCTAGGAAGTCTAGAAACTCACTTAAAAGTCTATATTGTCGGATTGTATTGTTCGAGAGGACAAGAAATCTGTGATACCTTATGTGATTGTATGGTTTATTAGTATGGGATAATGAACACGTTAAATACTATCGCAATATAGTTGTTATGGATTCTCTTGAACAATCTAATAGAATCAAAACAACCCTCCAAGATTTTCTACAAACCCTAATCATGGCAGTTTCATATTATCACATAATCACCATCATCGTCACACACATTCGGATCAATCAAAGCAACAAATCATCGAGTCAACATCATCATACAACCATGAATTAATCATTTGACACCCTAATGATTTTAGATTCATAATCATATCATTATATTACAACTAATCACCAAACAATCCTTGTTCATACCACAATCCTAAGTCATGTTCGGCTTTATATGAACCAATATCACTAAACATGTAAACTCGAAATCAAGATTGACAAAGAATATAGATCAATCCAGGGATGAATCATACTAACCGGGAGTGTTAAGATTGCACATAAGAACGAGAGGGGGAGATGATGCTTGAACAGGAAGAGAGAGGGCTTCGAGAGGGGTATCGTAGTTGACGCCAAGAAGGAGAGGAGAGGAGTGTTAGGGTTTGCTAATCTTTTGATTAAGTTAGATTATGGAGGCCTTTCACAAGGTTAAGGGTGGTATGCGCATAGATGAGTCGGGCCATTCATTGGCTTCGTTTTGGGCTCGTGACTATTTGTCACACCCCGATATTTTCACGTATTACCGGTGGGCCCGGTGGGGAGTGTCGTGACGTAGTTGATATCATCATAGTCAAATAATCACAGTTTAATGCACAGCGGAAGTCTAAGGTAAGAATACAAACCAAATTGAAAGTATAATAAAATATTACACAACGGTTGTAAGTGGATCCAAACAGGCGGATCTAAAACAGAAAGTAAATAATGTTCAACAGACTTTAAGTATTAAAAGCTTGCAAGACTCTTTAATTAATACTCAGGAGTTTTCCAGCTCATTTCGTGTAGTACCTGCACTTAATCTTTTTGAAAAATACATAAGTTTACACTGGTAAATACAATTAACTGACTCTTTTGAAAACATTTAAGAAAATTGATTTAAATGCACAAGGCACAAATATTCTTTTATAACTTGGGACAATTATTTAAAATAATCTTGTATACAGATTTATATGTTTGTCGTACGTTCAGGACCGGAATAGAAGAGCCGGTACAAGATTAATAGACACACAACTAGTATAAGCCCACAAGAAGTTTCCTCGCGAGTGAGATACCGTTTTACATACGCAACTGTCAGATGTATGCCTACACCCCGTGCTTAAGTCATGGCCATTTCAAATGAATGAGCCGAGGATATCCAGGACACGGTCATTAACCCCCAAATGCTTTGATCAAACAAGACAGATTAAAACGGGTTCCCTCAATGATTTAACCACTAATCAATTAAATATTCAATTCCCGACCAAGCGGTAATAATTTACCGTATACCAAGCCCGTATAAGGGAAAATAAGTTAAAAGTATTTACCTGAGCTAAATGACATTTATTCTCAGTCGTATTTTCTAATCAGCAAGTACAGGGAGCTTTTACTGGGCTCCTAATCTGGAACGAAGGTTTTAATAACCTATTATATTCCTAACGGGTCTTATTTAAGTTTTAACTTAGACCAGTTAGTTTTAAAGGAAAGTTTACTGTACAAAACGCAAGATTAAGCGGTGACCGGATTGGAATGTGATTTAGACCCGACAAGTATGAAGACTTGTATATAATGGGTAAACTAAACACATTCTGGATTTTGAAGTAAAAATGATAAAGTTTGACCCATTTCGGATAATTCATGTGAACTAGTTACATAAACCATACTGAACGCGTATATGCATAACGGGTAACCGGATGAGTCATATACAAGTTCCAATAGTTATTAGGCTTAAAATATATTGTGATATCAGTAAGATATCAACAATTATGCCCCAAATGTATTTAAGACCAATTTAAGTCTCGAAAGGCTATTTTGGTCATTTTAAAGTTTATAAAAGAGGTTTAAACATAAACTGAGGTTCTGGTCTAAAAACATTCTGTAAAATTATTTATTTTATGTTGTTATGTCAGCAAGATATCATACATATGTGTGTTTAATCATTTATGGCCAAGCAATGCACCGTAGGGCATTTTGGTCATTTCACATATGCTTTTAAGGTTAAATTTGGAAATCTGAGTTCAAGACTAATACTTAGTGTTCAAGTGTAAAAAAATATTTTTAAAATAAGTAGGTAACAAGTCTTAGGTGCTAAATATGGTTTTAAACATACTATGCGCCTAATTCGCATAAAAGTCGGTATTTGACGATATTTGATATGTTTAAGGAAATCTGAGATTCTTATCAATCTTGAATACTCAAAATATTTTATTTAATATATAACATCATTAGAAAAAGGTTTGGCATGTAAATGATGTGTAAAACTCATTTTATTAGTGAAAATGGCATTATCGTCAATTACCGAATCCATGCAAGAACTCTATGTTATGACGAGTATAAAATTTGACAAAAATTTCCAAAAATCCCTAAATATTATATCTTAACAGTGGGTAGCAAGTTTGGAGCCAAAAATTGAGTTTAAATATGATTTATGCTGAAAATGCAACTAAATTAACAAAAAGTTCTGTTTTACGATATCTTGTATAACTTTAAATTGAGACCATAAACTAATGTCAAATTTTTGTGACATACTTATATATCAGTAATAAAACTTTTTGTCCTCTCACGTTTTCAAAAATCTCGTTTTAATAACAAAAGGGCATAATGGTCAATTTTAAGCAAATAACGGAACATGCATGTAACCTCTGATTTCTAAGGGACCATGTAGTATAACTTCAGAGAGTTATACTAACATATAATATGGTCACGTAGGAACCCTAAGGTATAACTAAACTAAGCTAATTCGGGTCAGAACTGAAAGTCAAAGCAAAAGTCTACTTTTGCGACTTTCGGTTGCGAACCGAGCCTAAACTCAGAATTGTCGGGTTGAACATGCCTAAACATGTTCTTATATTATTTACCAAGTTGTTTAAGTGATAAAATGTAATTTATAGCTTCTACTTTATCAGTTGTGATTTATTTTGCAAAAACTGACTCGTTTGACTTTTCTGTTAAGTAGTTTGACCCGACAATTGACAAAGTAAAAATGATAATTAGGAGGTGCCCTTTTAAGGGTTTAACACCTACATAATTACCAACACATAGCCATTTTCAAAACGAATAATGGCTGGACCATTAGTGGTTAATCACAAAGTCAAAGCGTAATTACGATATCTTTGACTTTCGCTCGTTACACTAATGAAAACCTAACTACAGAGGCTAAAAACACTTACAATGGTCCTTAGTACGAAAATTTTCACTAAGAGAGTTTCCTTCTAAGTCAGGATGCTTTAGAGAAGTTTGCAAGTTGAGAAAATTGAAGTGTGCAAGTTCAAGAGCTCCAAACATGGCCCTTTATATAGGATTTTGGATGGTTCTAAGATCAATGCAGGTGTCCCCAGGTGAAATCTGATGCATACAGGTGTCCTAGAGGTTTTACAATACCAGCAAACAGTCCCTAGTTTCGAATTAAGGCATGCAATGGTGAAGAAAACGCAAAACCTGCACCTGTGCATGGATTCTGCCATTTTTAGGCCATCGCGTCGCGTGACGGCAGAGGGGTAATGGTGTGGCGCGACGCCACCCCTATGGGGACCAGTAAAACAAGTTTCAAACTTGGCAGATTTAACCCCTGGACCTTTAAAACCACATAACTTAATTTTTTAGCACTTTGAACCCATAAAATTTATATTTTGATGATCTTTAGAATACAACGAAACATCGTTAGGTTCGGTTTCGTTAAACGATAACCGAAAACACAAGTTTTGCCTCGTTGACGCTTTTAACCCTTTATTTACGAAAGTTAACGTATTTATATCAAACGATATCGAAACCTTGTGAATTTTTCGTCACTTGTTCTTGAGAATATAATTAATCGTTACAAAGCCCCGGGTTCGTTAAAAGGTCACTCAGTGGTAGTAATTTAACATGTTGACACTTTTAACCCTCGTGTCTTGTAAACTTTCACTTTCTTTCACAAACAGCTTCATACGTTTCACAATTTATTCGTTTAAGAGTATAAGCATCGTGTAGGGTTGTTGAAAGGCAAAATTTTCAAATGTTAACACTCTGGATCCTTCTACACACATACTTTCTTTGTTTGTCAACTTTAGTCCCTCGAAATCAATTCATTACACGTTCAAAGTTCATAACACGTGTCTTTATAATATTGGACATGATTTTGAAAAAGGCGTTACATCCTCACCCCCTTAAAAGAAATCTCGACCTCGAGATTTACTGAAATAAATGAGGGTATTTCTGTTTCATCGTGGATTCAACCTCCCACGTGTATTCTGGGCCTCTATAGGCATCCCATTTTACCTTCACAGTCGGCACACTCTTTCTTGGTAGCTTCTTAACCTGTTGATCCTCGATCGACAAAGGTTTTTCGATAAACTTCAAGCTTTCATCAATCTGCACGTCCTTATGCGACATTGCTAGCGACTCGTCGGCTAGACATTTCTTTAAGTTGCAGATGTGAACACATTATGTATTCCACTAAGCTCTTCTGGTAGATTTAGCTTGTAGGCCACAGTTCTGACACATTCGATGATTTCGAATGGTCCTATGTATCTTGGGCTCAGCTTGCGCTTCTTACCAAAGCGCATCACCCCTTTCCAGGGTGACACCTTGAGTAGCACTTTATCACCTAACTCGAATTTCAGAGGTTTACGTCTTTTATCCGCGTAGCTTTTTTACCTATCCCTGGTTAGGGGTGTTCAAGATTGGATTCGGATATCCGAAATTTTGGATAGTGAATATTGATATCCGAATCCGTATCCTCGAATACGGATTCGGATATCCAAACGGATATCCGAATTTATAAAAAAAAATAAAAAATCCGTTTCGTGTATAGATTAAAACTAAACTTATATTCGATTTTATAAATTTCCAACATTTAAAACTAAAAACAATCATAAATTCACACGAATACAATTATTTACTACTTTTTTACTAACTTTTACAATACTTCAAACAAAATATAATGCTCATATACTATATATATTTATAAAAAAATAATTTGTTTTCGGATATCGGATAATCGGAATATCCGAAATTTTTGAAATTCATATCCGAATCCGAAAATTCGGATTATCCGATTTTCGGATATCCGAATTTTCGGATATCCGAAATTTCGGATACGGATTTTTGGATATTTTCGGATTCGGTTTCGAATCTGAATTCTTTTGAACACCCCTATCCCTGGTAGCTTTGAGACGATCGCGGATTTGGACAATCTTATCCGTCGTCTCGAGGACTATATCAGGTCTTGACAGTTAGGTTTCTCCAACCTCCGCCCAACAAACTGGCGTTCTGCACTTTCTTCCATACAAGGCTTCAAAAGGCGCTGCTTGGATGCCCGAATGATAACTATTATTGTACTAAAATTCAATCAAAGGAAGATGGTTATCCCAACTTCCACCCAAATCAATAACACAAGCCCTGAGCATATCCTCAAGCGTTTGAATCGTACGTTCTCTTTGGCCATCTGTCTGAGGATGATAAGCAGTGCTGAAGTTTAAACGAGTGCCTAAAGATTGCTGAAAGCTTTTCCAAAAAATGAGACGTGTATCTAGTATCCATATCTGAGATAATAGATACCGGCACTCCGTGGAGAGATACTATCTCATCCACGTACAACTGAGCTAGCTTATCAGAGCTGTGTGTTTCTTTAATAGGCAAGAAGTGAGCCGACTTGGTCAGTCTGTCGACTATAACCCAAATAGTATCATTTTCGTGCTTTGTCCTTGGTAACTTAGTGATAAAATCCATAGTTACCACTTCACACTTCCAGGTGGGAAGTTCAGGCTGTTGCAGTAAACCTGACGACTTTTGATGCTCGGTTTTAACCTGTGCGCACGTCAGACATTTAGCCACATAAGTGGCTATAGATTTCTTCAAACCTATCCACCAATAATTTGCCTTTAAATCCTGGTACATTTTATCACTGCCTGGATGGATTGAATATTTAAAACTATGGGCTTCTTAGATAATCACATCTCTAAGTCCTCCATGGATTGGAACCCAGATTCTACCATTTAATCTAAGGATTCCATCCTTGCCATAAGACAATTGATCAGCAGTGACACCTAACTTCTCATTCGGAAAGTTAGTTTCCAAAACAGCTTCCTTCTGAGTAGCTAACAACCTTTCATTCAAGTTGTTCTTTAGTTCAATGCTTTTGCCGTTGATCCTTATTAGTTTAATCCTTTCCTTTCTGCTCAAAGCATCAGAACAACATTCGCTTCGCCTGGATGGTAGCGAATTTCGCAATCATAATCATTTAGTGTCTCCATCCAACGACGCTGCCTCATGTTAAGATCCTTCTGGTTAAACAAATGTTGAAGCCTTTTGTGGTCTGAATAAATCACACACTTGGTTCCATATAAATAGTGCAAATACAATGGCACCCAATTCCAGATCATGGGTGGTGTAGTTCTTTTCGTGCACCTTTAATTGACGTGAAGCATAGGCAATGACCTTGCCTCTCTGCATGAGCACACAACCCATACCGGTGTGCGACGCGTCGTAGTACACAACAAACTCTTCAATCCCTTCTGGCAATGTCAACACAGGAGCATTGCTTAATTTCTGCTTGAGGATCTCAAAAGATTCTTGTTGCTTGGGACCCCAGTCAAACTTTATATTCTTGCGAGTTAACGAAGTTAGAGGTGCAGCAATCCTAGAAAAGTTTCAATGAAACGCCTGTAGTATCCTGCTAAACCCAAAAAGCTGCGAATCTCTGTAGGTGTTTTTGGTGCTTGCCAATTCATAATTGCTTCAATCTTAGCGGGATCCACCTGGATACCACGCTCACTCACTACATGTCCAAGAAATTGAACTTCTCGGAGCCAGAATTCACATTTAGAGAACTTTGCATAAAGCTTCTCTTGTTGCAGAAGTTCAAGAATACATCGGAGATGTTTTTCATGATCGGCTTGATTCTTCGAGTAAATGAGTATGTCATTAATAAAAACAATGACAAACTTATCTAGATATGGCTTGCAAACGCGATTCATGAGATCCATGAATGCTGCAGTTGCATTAGTGAGCCCGAAAGGCATCACTAAGAAATCATAGTGGCCATATCGAGTCCTGAATGCAGTCTTATGCACATCTTCGGTGCTGACCTTCAGCTGATGGTATCCCGACCTCAAATCGATCTTTGAAAAGTAACTTGCCCCTTGAAGTTGATCGAACAGATCGTCGATCCTGGGTAATGGATATCGGTTCTTGATTGTAACTTTGTTTAGCTAGAGATAATCAATGCATAGACGCATTGATCCATCCTTCTTCTTCACAAATAAAATTCGCGATCCCCAAGGGGACGAGCTGGGTCGAATAAAACCCTTCTCCAACAAATCATCCAACTGAGTCCTCAACTCTTTCATTTCTGTTGGTGCCAACCGATACGGTGCTCTTGCAACTGGTACTGCTCCAGGAATGATATCGATTCCACTTGCCTGTCCGGAGGTAAACCAGGTAATTCTTCAGGGAAAACGTCCGAATATTCAGAAATAACAGGAATATCTTCAATCTTAGGCTTTGGCTCGTCTATAGTCACCTGTGCCATGTAAATGACACAACCTTTCTTCAAACACTTTGATGCTTTAAGCATAGATACTTGTTTAGGCAATCCGTATTGCGTATCTCCCTGAATTGTTAATGGCTCACCATAAGGAGTCTTGATAACCACTTGCTTCTTATCATATATAATTTGGGCTTGGTTACGAGACAACTAATCCATGCCTATCACTATGTCGAATCCTGCCAATTTCAACGGAAGCAAAGACAGCGGAAAAGAATGATCCCTACTAGATATAAAACATCCATCTAAGATTGTTGAAGCAGTCTCTATGGTACCATCGACCAATTCTCCCTCATATCTTATGCTTAGAGTTTTAACAAGCAGATTTAACAGTTTACAAAATTTATTGTCTATAAAAGACTTATCTGCACCAGAATCAAATAAAACTCTAGCATATACATCATTGATAAGGAAAGTACCTGTTATAACATTATCATTTTGCACAGCCTCCTGAGCATTCATTTGGAAGACTCGTGCATTAGTCTTCTTGGCCTCTTCAGGCTTCTTTGGGTTTTTAGGGCAATTAGTCTTTATGGCCCTTCTCGTTGCAACCATAACAGGTTGCATCCTTCATTTTCTTACAATCCAAGGTTTTATGCTCCTTAGACTTGCAGATCCCACAAACTTTAGGCTGTGAATGCGATTGTGACTGCGATTTGAATCTGCATTTTCCAAAATGGTTTGCAGACTTTACACTTGGGCTTCTCCCCTGACTGCTGGGTATCCTTTCTAAACCCAGAACCCTTCTTATGCTCAGAATTCCCCTTGCATTTCTTATCGGAGTGATGAGAACTCTCATCCTCCCGCTTCCGCTTTCCTTCATCAGAAGGTTTGACAGACTTGTTTCTGACTGCATCGAGTGTGAGAAATAGAGACAGATCCACCACTGACCTGTATGTGGTAGGTCTGGATGCTTGCACATTTCCCTTGATTTTTGGAGCCAGGCCTCCAATAAAACGTGCTATGCGCTTTGGTTCCGGTGTGACCAAATAAGGAACCAATCGGGACATGGTGTTGAAGCTTGTAACATACGTCTGATAATCCAAATTCTTCATGACCAGAGTCAAGAAGTCAGTCTCAATTTTCTCTACCTCATGCTGAGGACATAAGTTTTCCTTGATCACTGTGACAAATTGATCCCAAGACAAGTTATACAATGGGATCTTTCCTGTGGCTTGGATTAACGACCTCCACCAAGCCAAAGCTTTACCTTTAAATGATTGTGAAACAAACTTCACAATATCTTGTTCCGCACAACCACTGATATCAACTACAGTATCCATCTCATCGAGCCATGTCATACAATCAATGGCTCCTTTTTCTCCTGTAAAGTCCCTTTGCTTGCAAGAGACGAAGTATTTGTAAGAGCAGGTCTTGACACGTGGCCCCTGATTAAGCACAATTTGTTTTGATGGTATACTCTTCTGATTCGACGATTTTCGAGAATGATCTTTGTTTGACTCATGCGTTTTAGAAGGGGGCTTACTATGAGCCACAGTTTGAGTCTTTGTGCGAGTATTACTTGGTTCTTTGAACTGTCGGTCAATGGCTCTAATGATAGCATTGTCTATCAATGCTTGAAAATCTACACCAGCTACATTTATTCTGGTGGTATCATTTGTAACAACACATGAAAACCCTCAACCGCATTAGCTTCTTCAGCGACTGTTTGCAAATTTCAGGACGAAATTTCTTTCAACTCGTGGATAATGTGACAACCCGTAACTTTGAGGTAAAGACCCAATTGTTTCACTTTTATAAATCAAATCCTACGTTTTATTATTTGATTAATTAATTACATTTTATCCGCATTACGTTGAACCAACTCGAACCGTTTGAACCGAAGCCATATCTCGCTAGCCGACCCAACCTACTCAAGTAACTCGAAACTTATAAGGCAGAACCATAGCATGATCATTATATATCTTTTTAGTTGATTATTTATATTTTTATAATTAATTGATTCCATGTAAAAGAAAAAAAAAATCAAATATGTAATATATGGAGGTATTGCAGCATTAATAGGCTGCCAACCCCCCCCCCCCCCAATTCGATCAGCCTTTTCTTTTATCCCTAGCCCAAGCAATTCATAACCATTTAATTGTTCTTATGGCCCAACCCCTTAGAAAACCCCAACCGACCCTAACTCTAATCTCTTAAAGGCTATGTATATATGCATTATTATATTATAACATACCAATACAAACCCTACCCTCTCCTTTCCCTTGGTGATCCACAGCTGCAACAAGGATCCCCTCCCAATCGCAACCCTCTCTCCTCTCGCTCGCATCTCTCTTCCTCCCGCACTCCATCTCGAACGGTTAGTACGTTTATTTGTTGTTTACGGGTTGAAACCTCTCGTTACATGGCTGTATCTGGGTATACTCTTGATGATTTTAAATGTTCTTCGGTGATAACATGTAGTATGTGGTTGTATATATGGGTACGACAGTTGGTATATGATTGTATATAGATGATGATTGTATGTGAAACTGTTGATATATGTGACTTCATAAATGTGTACGGTTGCATGTACGTGATAGTATGTAAATGTGATGCATATATAAATATGCATGTTAAACTCCTAAAAACAGTCAATGTGATTAGTAAGTTGTGTGGTTATAATTAGGGTATTGATTAGGGGATGAATCTTGAATGGTTTGAGTTAAAATTTACTGATTTAATGGCGTAGATGACGTAGGGCTACTATAATATGCGGTTATTAAACATTACGGGTCGTTGGGTGCAGTAGATAACCGGTTGGGGAGGTCGGGTAACGAAAACAGTAATCTGTCCAACAGTTAAAGCCGACTTTAATCGGCTGTAACTGGATCATAATTTAATGGAAACGGGATTTTCTTGAGTCTATAACGTGTCATTTTGAAAAACTAATCAAATGGCACAGGAATCATATTTTTTCGAGGTCGTTTTCTATTTTTAAAGGTCCATTTTGTACAGCAGCAAAAGCTGCACTTTTCTGCAGAAAATGTGTGTTATGTTTTTCGTCATAACTTGAAATCTTTATAGAGTAAGGTCACGAAATTTGTACTGTAGATGTCCACTGATATCGTTGTAATTCCCCAACTGGAATTTCGTCAATCTGACTTACGATGAATTTTAAATGAATTTTTCCGTGGACTACAGTTAGAAAGTGACGAATCTAATTGCGGCCCGGTAAATGAATTTTATAAAATAATTGTGATGAATTGGATCCCGAGATTTTAATGCAATAATATTTGGATCGTTTAAAATGTTCTTTATTTTTTTGGGAATTTTTGTATACACGAACTATTCCGGATAACAATCTGAAAACAGCCGAAAATGCACTATATTGCTGAAATTTTTATTGAAGAGTATTTTAAGTCTTTCGTGACACTTGTGTTGTCGCTAAGCTATGTCGTGATAAATGCATGCATGATATTTAGTATTGTATGATATAATGTGCTACGTGTTAGATACATGTAGGATTCGTGTTTCCGCGTGAGCACACCCACTAACCCTTAAATGGTAATCATGTTAGGACGTGATTGACCAGTTCCACCTCACATATTTCTTTCCATAACTTAATCTGCCGAGCTAATCTAAGGTGAGTTCACACTTTCTACAAAGCATGGGATTCCCGGTGGTTTGGGAATGGGTTAAGGAATAATATTGAAACATGCGTGTCCTCCTTGGGTAGGATACGCACCTCTATCCTCCTTGGGAAGGATGACAACATTGAAACCTGCGTATTCTCCTTGGGTAGAATTCGTACCTCCATCCTCCTTGGGAAGGATGATAACATAGAACTAACTAGACAAAACGCTATCATGAAGTCCCTCATTTTTATATTGACTTAACCGCTGGGCCGTTGGCGAATGGGTCATTAGTTAAATAGCGCTATCAGGTCTGGCAAGCCTCACACCGTGCCGCAGAGGACGGGAGTGGACTAATGTACTTGGGCACTAGTCAATGATGATAGACATTGACGCAGGGTGCATAAACATGACTTAATTCAGTAGTCGATATGGTAACGGGTCTAGTGGTTTACAACATGGGGTAGCGCCCACGGTATATGGTTATGGGAACATGGAACTGGATAACTTTTGGTTTTTGAATCAACTTAACAACTTATGGTTTCTGGAACAACATTAAAACAGACAACCAACTGTGAACTCGCCAACCTTTTTGTTGACACGTTACCACATGCTTTGCAGGTCGTTAGGTTAATTGCCGGGGCTTGCATTGGAAAAGGAGTCGTTTTGTGTTCATGATAAACTTATAAAACGTTTAACTTATATTTTGGTTTTTGAACTTATGCTTCCATTGACTCTTTAAATTTGGTTTTGGACTTTGGTTTGGTGAACTTTAAATGTTTAGTTACAATGGTTTTACTTTACTTTACTTAATGTTTATCATGATTGGTGGTATGATCCTGGTCAGTCACACGCCTCGCGGTAATACTACGCTTGTGGATTTTGAGGTGTGACAGATTGGTATCAGAGCCATTGGTTATAGTGAACTTGGTTTTAAAAGGGAAAAATCTTTTGATAAAAACCAGACTATAACCTGTACAGTGCTCAACGATCCACAACAACGCTTCGCTCCACGTGCAAGACTCAACACTATAGGTCATATGGTTTATGTTTGTATTGCCTGCCTGTTAGTTTACATGGTGCATTGATCATGGTATGCTTAGTTAACGTAGTAGCATGTTGCCATTAGCTGTAATGTACCTTCTTGACATGCACTTGTTTGCCTGAAACCCTGTGTTCTTACTCTTTTCTGTCATCCCATACTTTTCACACCTCTATGTCACCGTTCTTACTTGTGTTTTCTGGATGTGAAGATCACGAGTGGACGTCTCAACTTGACTCACGCCCAACTAACGGCTCTAATCAACGAACGAGTTGCTGAGGCTCTAGCAGCAGCTCAAGCAGGAGGTCAAAATGCTCAGCCTCGAGCATGTACGTTCAAGACATTCATGGATTGTCGACCTAGTACTTTCAGTAGCACAGAATGAGCTGTAGGTCTTCTTCACTAGTTCGAGAAGATCGAATCTGTTTTCGAGATGTGTGAATGCCCTGTAGCTAGTAAGGTGAAGTTTGCAACTGGAACACTTGAAGGTGGTGCGCTCTCCTGGTGGAACGCACAGGTACAGATGTTAGGGTTGGCAGCTGCTAATGCCACCCTCTCAAATGAATTTAAAGAGCTGATCAAAGAAGAATACTGCCATCGTGATGACATTCATAAGTTGGAGGTGGAGTACTACGACCTTAAGATGGTAGGGTCAGAAATCGAGGCCTACATGAAGCGTTCAAACGAGTTGGCTGCATTGTGTCCCAACATGTCCAATCCTCCTTACAAGCGTATCGAGCTCTACATCAAAGGATTAGTGCCAGAGATTCAGAGCATGGTGACTTCAGCTAATCTTCCTACGATCCAGCAGATCATACGACTGTCCCACCGCCTCACTGATCAGGCAGTCGAGCAAAACAAGCTGCCTAAGCGGATAAGCGCTACTACTTCTGATGCTCCTAGTGACAACAAACGCAAATGGGATGGGAACTCTAGCAAAGGTTCGAGCTCTGTTCAGCCTCAGTCTCAGCAGCGAAGGACTGACGACTACAAGAGCCCCAATCAGCAGTCTACGGGTAATCAAGGTCAGGGTGGGTACAGGGGAAACCACCCTAAGTGCAACCGTTGTAACTTGCACCACAGCGGGCCGTGTAGCAAGGGCTGCTGTCATAGATGCAACAAACCTGGTCACGCAGCAAAGGATTGTAGGAGCCCACATCCTGCGAATCAGAATCGCCAGCAACAACAGCAACAAGCCCCACAGAACCAGCAACAGCAGCAGGGTAACAACAGAGGATGTTTTCAATGCGGAGCTGAAGGTCACTTCAAGAGGAACTGCCCACAGCTGAATCAGAATCAAAACAACAATAACAACAATCAGGGCAATGGAAACAACAACAGGGATAACAATGAAGGTAATGGTGCCAGGGAACGTGCGTTCGTGATTGGTCAGGGTGAAGCAAGAAACGATCCCGATGTTGTGACGGGTAAGTTTCTACTAGATGACTACTTTGTTTCTGTTTTATTCGATTCGGGAGCCGATACTAGTTACGTGTCTATAAGGGTTAGTCAGATGCTTAAGCGTGGCCCATTTCCTCTGGATTCCAAGCATATTGTAGAAACAGCAAATGGTAAAAATCTTGAGGCCACACACATTGTTAAGGGTTGTAATCTCGCTTTAGCTGGTCAGACCTTCTCTATCAATCTCATCCCCATCGTTCTCGGTAGTTTCAACGTGGTTGTGGGGATGGACTGGTTATCCCAACACCGAGTGGAGATACTATGTAAGGAAAAGACTGTTCGCATCCCTCGTCCTGACATCGAACCTCTCACCATCCAGGGGGACAAGAGTGGTGTTGTTGTAGGCATCATCTCGTTCCTCAAGGCCCAGAAGTGTCTGCGAAAGGGCCACCCTGCTATTCAGGCCCTTGTTACAGATACATCATCGAAAGAGAAGAAGATAGAAGATATCCCGATCGTACGTGACTTTTCTGAGGTGTTTTCTGAGGAATTACCTGGTCTACCGCCTCATCGCCAGGTCGAGTTTCAAATTGAGCTGACTCCTGGAGCAGCACCTATAGCTCGAGCACCCTATCGTTTAGCTACGTCTGAATTGGAAGAGTTTCCTACGCAATTACAGGAACTTCTGGACAAAGGTTTCATTCGTCCTAGTTCCTCGCCTTGGGGAGCTCCAGTCCTATTTGTTAAGAAGAAGGACGGTACCTTTCGAATGTGCATAGACTACCGCGAACTCAACAAGGTGACCATGAAGAATCGTTATCCTCTTCCGCGTATCGACGACTTGTTCGACCAGTTGCAAGAGTCGAGCTTCTATTCTAAAATAGACCTGAGATCGGGCTATCATTAGCTGAGAGTCCGAGATGAGGACATTTCCAAGACAACATTCAGGACTCGTTACGGACACTACGAGTTTCTGGTTATGCCTTTCGGGTTGACAAACGCACCTGCGGTCTTCATGGACCATCTGCGACTTATTCTGGAACACCTTCGATTAGAACAGCTCTACGCTAAGTTTTCGAAGTGTGACTTTTGGCTTCGTGAAGTCCACTTCCTAGGCCACGTAGTCAATAAAGATGGGATTCACGTTGATCCATCCAAGATTGACTTGATCAAGAACTGGCCTGCACCCCGTACTCCCACCAAAATCCGTCAATTCTTGGGTTTGGCGGGTTACTACCGAAGGTTTATTAAGGATTTCTCAAAGATTGCGCAACCTCTTACTGTTCTAACACAGAAGGGTGTCACCTACCGTTGGGGTGATGCTCAGGAAACCGCATTTCAGCAATTGAAGACGAAGCTTTGTAACGCACCTATTCTCTCGTTACCTGAAGGCACAAACGATTTCGTTGTTTATTGTGACATGTCAATCCAAGGACTTGGTTGTGTGTTGATGCAACATGAGAAAGTCATTGCTTACGCATCACGCCAACTCAAGGTTCAAGAAAAGAACTACACTACTCACGACTTGGAGTTGGGAGCGGTGGTGTTTGCGCTCAAGATATGGAGACATTACCTGTACGGTACCAAGTGCACCATTTACACCGATCACAGGAGTCTCCAGCATATCTTCGATCAGAAGGAGTTGAACATGCGACAACGTCGGTGGGTCGAACTTCTGAATGATTATGAGTGCGCGATAAAATATCATCCCGGCAAGGCCAACATTGTGGCCGATGCCCTCAGTCGTAAGGAAACCAAACCTAAGCGGGTACGTGCGTTACAGCTTACAATCAACTCCGGTCTTCCTACCCAGATTTGTGATGCACAGGTCGAAGCATTGAAGGAGGAAAACCTCAAAGCTAAGTCCCTACGGGGATTGGAGAAACGGTTGGAACTAAAAGAAGACGGTGCTTACTACTTAGCGGGGCGTATCTGGGTCCCATCTTATGGTAATCTACGTAAGCTTGTGATGGATGAGGCACACAAGTCTCGTTATTCGGTACATCCTGGTTCTGATAAGATGTACCACGATCTCAAAACCACGTACTGGTGGCCTAGTTTGAAGGCTAACATAGGGACCTATGTTAGTAAATGTTTAACATGTGCCAGAGTTAAGGTTGAATATCAAAAGCCATCAGGACTACTCCAGCAACCCGAGATCCCAACATGGAAATGGGAGCAAATTTCCATGGATTTCGTCACTGGCTTGCCTAGATCTCAGCGGGGAAACGACACCATCTGGGTGATCGTGGATCGACTAACTAAGTCTGCACACTTACTGGCAATCAAGGAAACTGGCAAGTTTTCTACGCTCGCAGATATCTATCTAAAGGAAGTAGTCTCTAGGCACGGAGTGCCAACTTCTATTATCTCTGATCGAGACTCACGCTTTACATCTGAGTTGTGGCAGGCGATGCATAAATCTTTCGGCTCACGCCTAGACATGAGCACGACATATCACCCTTAGACGGATGGGCAGACTGAACGCACCATCCAGACACTAGAAGACATGCTTCGAGCGTGTGTTATCGATTTTGGCAATGGCTGGGAAAGACACCTACCTTTAGTAGAGTTCTCATACAATAACAGTTACCACACCAGCATCAAAGCTGCTCCATTCGATGCCTTGTACGGGTGGAAATGTTGATCACCTCTATGCTGGGCGAAAGTTGGTGATAGCCAAATCACTGGCCCAGAACTCGTTGTCGACACAACGGGGAAGATTGCTCAAATCAGACAAAGAATGACGGCAGCTCGTGACCGTCAGAAAAGTTACGCGGATACGGGTAGGAAGCCTCTCGAGTTCCAGGTTGGGGATCGAGTGCTACTTAAAGTCTCACCATGGAAGGGTGTGGTCTGTTTTGGCAAACGGGGAAAACTTAATCCGTGATATGTCGGACCTTTTGAAATCACTGAGAAAATCGGCAAGGTGGCATACAAATTGAATTTACCCGAAGACTCAGTGGTGTTCACAACGTCTTCCACGTGTCAAATCTGAAGAAATGCTTATCAGATGAGACTCTCATTGTCCCTTTCTAGGAACTCATGATCGACGACCAGCTACATTTCATCGAAGAACCGGTGGAGTTCATGGACCGAGAAGTCAAAACTCTTAACCGTAGCAAGATACCCATAGTGCGAGTTCGTTGGAACTCACGTCGTGGCCTAGAGTTTACCTGGGAACGAGAAGACCAAATGAAACGCAAATATCCTCAGTTGTTTAAGAAAGATGAGTCTAGTACTCAAGCTACTACTGAATTTCGGGACGAAATTCCAAACCAACAGGGAGATGATGTAACAACACATGAAAACGCTCAACCGCATTAGCTTCTTCAGCGACTGTTTGCAAATTTCGGGATGAAATTTCTTTCAACTTGCGGATAATGTGACAACCCGTAACTTTGAGGTAAAGACCCAATTGTTTCACTTTTATAAATCAAATCCTACATTTTATTATTTGATTAATTAATTACATTTTATCCGCATTACGTTGAACCAACTCGAACCGTTTGAACCGAAGCCGTGTCTCGCTAGCCGACCCAACCTACTCAAGTAACTCGAAACTTATAAGGCAGAACCATAGCATGATCATTATATATTTTTTAGTTGATTATTTATATTTTTTTAATTAGTTGATTCCATGTAAAAGAAAAAAAAATCAAATATGTAATATATGGAGGTATTGCAACATTAATAGGCTGCCAACCCCCCCCCCCCCTAATTTGATCAACCTTTTCTTTTTTCCCTAGCCCAAGCAATTCATAACCATTTAATTGTTCTTATGGCCCAACCCCTTAGAAAACCCTAACCGACCCCAACTCTAATCTCTTAAAGGCTACGTATATATGCATTATTATATTATAACATACCAATACAAACCCTACCCTCTCCTTTCCCTTGGTGATCCACGGCTGCAACAAGGATCCCCTCCCAATCGCAACCCTTTCTCCTCTCGCTCGCATCTCTCTTCCTCCTGCACTCCATCTCGAATGGTTAGTACGTTTATTTGTTGTTTACGGGTTGAAACCTCTCGTTACATGGCTGTATCTGGGTATACTTTTGATGATTTTAAATGTTCTTCGGTGATAACATGTAGTATGCGGTTGTATATATGGGTACGACAGTTGGTATATGATTGTATATAGATGATGATTGTATGTGAAACTGTTGATATATGTGACTTCATAAATGTGTATGGTTGCATGTACGTGACAGTATGTAAACGTGATGCATATATAAATATGCATGTTAAACTCCTAAAAACAGTAAATGTGATTAGTAAGTTGTGTGGTTATAATTAGGGTATTGATTAGGGGATGAATCTTGAATGGTTTGAGTTAAAATTTACTGACTTAATGGCGTAGATGACATAGGGCGACTATAATATGCTGTTATTAAACATTACGGGTCGTTGGGTGCATTAGATAACCGGTTGGGGAGGTCGGGTAACGAAAACGGTAATCTGTCCAACAGTTACAGCCCACTTTAATCAGCTGTAACTGGGTCATAATTTAACGAAAACGAGATTTTCTAGAGTCTATAACGTGTCATTTTGAAAAACTAATCAAATGGCACTAGAATCATATTTTTTCGAGGTCGTTTGCTATTTTTAAAGGTCCATTTTGTACAGCAGCAAAAGTTGCGTTTTTCTGCAGAAAATGTGTGTTATGTTTTTCGTCATAACTTGAAATCTGTATAGAGTCAGGTCACAAAATTTGTACTGTAGATGTCCACTGATGTCGTTGTAATTCTCCAACTGGAATTCCGTCAATCGGACTTACGATGAATTTTAAATGAATTTTTCCATGGACTGCAGTTAGAAAGTGACGAATTTGATTGCAGCGAGGTAAATGAATTTTATAAAATAATTGGTGATGAATTGGATCCTGAGATTTTGACACAATAATATTTGGATCGTTTAAAACATTCTATAATTTTTTGGGAATTTTGTTGTACAGAACTATTCCGGATAACAATCCGAAAACTGCCGAAAATGCACTATATTGCTGAGATTTTTATTGAAGAGTATTTTAATTCATTCGTGACACTAGTGTTGTCGCTAAGCTATGTCGTGATAACTGCATGCATGATATTTAGTATTGTATGATATAATGTGCTACGTGCTAGATACGTGTAGGATTCGTGTTTCCGCATAAGCACACCCACTAACCCTTAAACGGTAATCATGTTAGGACGTGATTGACCAGTTCTACCTCACATATTTCTTTTCATAACTTAATCTGCCGAGCTAATCTAAGGTGAGTTCACACTTTCTACAAAGCATAGGATTCCCGGTGGTTTGGGAATGGGTTAAGGAATAATATTGAAACATGCGTGTCCTCTTTGGGTAGGATACGTACCTCCATCCTCCTTTGGAAAGATGACAACATTGAAACCTGCGTATTCTCCTTGGGTAGAATTCGTACCTCCATCCTCCTTGGGAAGGATGACAACATAGAACTTACTAGACAAAACTCTATCGTGAAGTCCCTCATTTTTATATCGACCTAATCGCCGGGCCATTGGCGAACGGGTCATTAGTTAAATAGCGTTATTAGGTCTGACAAGCCTCACACCGTGCCGCAGAGGACGGGAGTGGACTAATGTACTTGGGCACTAGTCAATGATGATAGACATTGACGCAAGGCACATAAACATGACTTAAGTCAGTAGTCGATATGGTAACGGGTCTAGTGGTTTACAACATGGGGTAGCGCCCACGGTATATGGTTATGGGAACATGGAACTGGTTAACTTTTGGTTTTTGAATCAACTTAACTACTTATGGTTTTTGGAACAACATTAAAGCGGACAACCAACTGTGAACTCGCCAACTTTTTTGTTGACACGTTACCACATGCTTTGCAGGTCGTTAGGTTAATTTCTGGAGCTTGCATTGGAAAAGGAGTCGTTGTGTGTTCATGATAAACTTATAAAACGTTTAACTTATATTTTGATTTTTGAACTTATGCTTCCGCTGACTCTTTAAATTTGGTTTTGGACTTTGGTTTGGTGAACTTTAAATGTTTAGTTACAATGGTTTTACTTTACTTTACTTAATGTTTATTATGATTGGTGGTATGATCCTGGTCAGTCACATGCCTCGCGATAATAATCCGCTTGTGGATTTTAAGGGTGTGACATCATTTCTCTCCCTTGGATGACTATTAACCTCTTCCGATTCTGACATGTTGAAGCTCGATTGCTATAAAACAATTGACAATAATTTATTCAGAGGTTTATTTTGGAATCATCAATTTCGATGATTCATTAGCCATGGTAAACATAGACCATATTGGTTAATTTGTCAATCATATTTATTTTAATTTTTGCATAATAATTTATCCCAGTTATATATCATTAAGGATATTAAAGTGGCACAAAAGGCCCTGTCACAAGGACAGTTTTAATTTATAAGCCATGATCTTATAGGATCGAGGCATTAAGGCTTGAACATAGTTCATCACCTTTTCTGACAGGGAGTCATAGACTACAACTGTCATTTGTCTTATAGGACAATAGGTATGGCCCGTAGGCACCTCATCACTAATGGATGTTTAAATTTTTAGGTAAGAATAAGGAATTGGAAAAATCCAATATAAGGATTACTAGTGTGATTTTATCGAATCACATTTGCCAGGAGTGCTAACATGTTTTCAGATGTTTACAAAGAATTGAATCTTAAAAAGGGTTTTACCATCATGGCCATGTCTAAAATGACATATAGGCTAGGTTATACCTTTAAGATTTTCTTTTAATATTTAATGGCAGATCAATAAAAATTGAATTAATATTTTGATTTACAATATATGTATATGTTTATGTTTAATGCCAACTTGTAACTTCAAGAAAGGAAATTTCTCATAAATAAAATCCTACGAATTACAATAATGCCCTAAACGGGTCTTTTTAATGAAATAACATTGTCCATGCAGGGACTAAAATAAGGAAAGACAAGTCCACGGAGGGACCAAATACATAAATAAAATGTCTACACAGGGACTTAATTGAAAATGAAATTACAAAACAGTAATTAAGGATTTTTAATAATCCCTCTTCTTCTTCCCCTTAATAAGGTTTGCCAAACCCTTTAGAAGACCACGGCGGCTCCTACGCTCTTCGTCTACCCTTTGCTCCACCTCGTGCAACCTCTGGAGGATTTCTTGCTACTGCGGTGGTTGAATTTGTGGTGGCTGCGGCTGCTGCTGCTGAGGTTGAGGAGGCGGTGGATATTGATACCCATATGCGGGGTACCCAGTTGGATACGTAGCTGGAAAGGGTCCAGGGTAGAGAGCATTGTAGTTTGTTGCCTCGATGTACAGATCAACGGCAAGGACATTATTGTAGTTATAACCCGAATAAGCTTGCTGCTCGTACGGGTTGTACCCAGCTGCACCTGGGTAAGAAGGAATTGGGTTATCATAACCTATTTGTGGTGCTGGTTCGACTAGTGCAGAGTCGACTTCAGAAACTGCATTTGAAGGCCCACCGATTTGCGGGTCTTCGTAGAGTGGCGGGTAGTTGTTGTTGCTGGAGTGTTGGGGGGTGCTGAAATGCAAACCCCCACGCACGTACATCCGTGCACCTCTTCTTCGCCTCGGTGGTTCTGGAGGCAGTTGCTGCTCTAGCGGTGGCGATGGCATGACCGCCTGAAAATGCGGGTCCTCAGAAGGGACCTGTTGGTGTGGTGGTTAGTTGCAGTGAGGGGGAGTGTATTCCCACTTGTATGAAGCCTATCTTTCAGCCCAAATATCAGGGCCCCTGTAAGGCGAACCATGGAAGGATGATCCGCTAGATATATCAATGGGATTCGTCGGCGTCCCAGATGGTGGCATCTCAGGATCTGGATCTTCGTCCACATCCATGTTTTGGAGTTCAGGGAAATGATCAGTCGGCCCCAAAGGGTTTCGACCCTCTGGTTCTTGTATCTAGTTCATTGGATTGAACCGGCTTTGGAAATCGGAAGTTGGGTTCTGGAAAGAACTGTGAGAACCCGAACGCTGCAACGGGATAAAAGAATGATGCGAATCATGAGGCTCCCCATCTTGATGTGGCCCGAACGAATGGTGGTACTACTAGAAAATGAGGCTAATGCAACTTTTTAGTTGCAACCTTTTTCAATTGTGTTGCATTTGACTCTAATGCAACTTCGTTAAATACAAATGTTGCATTAGATGATCTACTGCAACCTTTTTGATAAAAAGTTGCAAAATTGTATAAAAATTGCAACCTTTTCTTAAAATGTTGCAAAACTTACTGAAAGTTGCAACTTTTATTAGAAAAGTTGCATTGCTGAAACTTACATTCAACTCTTATTTTCAAAAGTTGCGTAAGTCAATGAAAACGGAAAAAAATGTTTCGATTTGTAAATAGTAATTTATTTGATATTTACATAATACTTTTTTTATAATAAAATAAATAGTTAGATTAGCTTTGCTTTGCACATGCCAGTGTGTTTTACATCAAATCCTATATTTTTAATGCTATAATTACATATTTGTTATATTATCTAGTGAAACCTCTTTGTGGGTTGACAATAATTTAGTTAAGTATGATACATACACTCCGTATCGCATTGCAACTGAATGATGAAACTCAAAAACCTAAATCGTAAAATATTGTATTCTAGAATTTTTAATAGACAAATAAAATATGCTTAGAATTAGTTATAATAATAGAAATAATAAAAGGAAAAAATGTGAATAATAGAGTGGTGGTTCATTGGCAAAGACAAAACCTTTAAAAACACATAGGTTGAGAATGGGAAGGTTTTGGGTTCAAGTCCCACAAACGACATGAGATTAAAGAAATTAACCGTTCACAAAAAAAATGTTAAAAAATGAAAACAAAAATTCTTATCTGCCGAGAAGTAATGATGGTGTTTGGTTTTGTGTTATAATTTTTTAGTAACATCTAAATATATACTTTTTTTTATTTATCAAAGGTTACTATTTTCTTCTTCCCAAAAATTAGTTTCCCAGCTATACCCTATTTTCACCCCAACAATTTCATTTCCCTCCTTTCCCAAATTGATTTACCCAAACTATTTCAATTTCCCGCTTCCCCAGATCGACCCTTCACTAAAAAAAATTCATTCTCCCGCTATCCCTGTCCCCAAACCCTAGTCGTTTTCACCTTATTGCTCAAATTTAAACTCAAAATCAAGATTGAGGAGATAATCAATTAAATTGTCTCACATTCTTTTTCTAAATCTGTTGTTTTTCGATTCAATATCTAATCTAATCAATCTTGTGCTTCCTTCGATTACAGATTTTGTTGTGGCGAGAGGATGAACAATCATAGTAGAAGCAACAGGAACACAGGCACTGGTCCACCCACTCAATCGGTCCTTAATAGGTTTAATTTCTTTCTTATTTTGTGGTTTGACTCAATTATTTGCTTTAGGATTGCAGTTTTTTTACCCATGTTAATTAAATTGGCTAAATGAATTCGCCCATGGAATCAACCTGAATCAAGTGTCTGAAATTAGGGCTTTGTCATTTGTAGATATTTTGATTGAAATACCTGTTTTTGATTTTATTATTTCTACACATATATTATTCAAATCGATTCATTATCTTATTAACATTTCGTTGTTATCTATAACACTGTAAGCATATGTCATTTTTTCTTGACTTTTTCATATTTGAATAAATTAGGAATTATCATTTTTTTTTCAAGAGTGGGAGGGGTGTACCTAGGGGTGCAAACGAGCCGAGTGGCTCGCGAGCGACTCGAGATCGGCTCGAGAAAAAGCTCGAAACGAACCGAGCCTTATCGAGCCTGAGCCGAGCTTGAGCTTAAAATAAAGCTCGTTTGTTTATGAAGCCCGAGCTCGAGCCTCACATGTCAAGCTCGTTAGGCTCGTCGAGCCTTATCAAGCCTTAGTGTAAACGAGCTGAGTCGAGCCGAGCTTATTTTAACTTCTTTACAAGCCGACCCCGAACCTAAAAATAAGCTTATTGACTAAACGAGCCCGGGCCCTAGCTTCACTTATCGAGCTCGCGAGCCTAAAAAGTCTATTATTTATATTATTTTTATTTAATGTATTAATGAATAGATAATAAACGAGCTCGAGCCCGAGCTCTCATAAGTTAATTGAGCTCGATCTCAAGCCTGGTCGAGCTCGGGCTTGGCTCGGCTCATTTGCACCCTATACCCATCGTCATATCTATCTGTAGTTTTTATTATTAACTTGAAATGAGTTTTTTCCCAAAACAAACTGATAAAAGAGAGTGCATGTGTTCAAATACTTTTTTTTTTTTTTTTTGCAGTATGTTGAAGCCTTGAGATTCTTCTTTCATGACTATGTTGGTTCATAACTTATGCCTTAAAAGTGGACCCAACCTAGGTCAGTCCTACTCTCAACTTTTGTCACAATTCCGGCAATTATGAATCAAAACTACTATATTATCAGACCTTCAATACCCTTTTTGTGCTATGTCGATTTGAAACTTATGCACTTACTTAAACTATATATGTTTTTTGCTTTGATATCATACTTTGTTAAAAGTGAGAACCTGAGGTTTTCTATTTGATGGCTTGGCAATCTGATTATATAGGTTCTAAAGCATCAAAGATTCGTATTCTATGTGATTTTAAACAGCCTGACCCCGCCTGGTAAGCACAGCATTTGGGTGAGGGGTCGGGTTGGGTGAGGCCAAAGCACTACTTTGTTGTTGTTGTTGTTGTTGTTGTTTTTACAAAATTAACATAATAATTAGGATGGTTCGATATGTGTGGGGGGGGGGTCAATGAGGGTGCTGGCGCTGATGAAAGATCTATCTTAGTGAGGACAATGGTAGAAAGCAAAGCAAGCAAAAATGTGCTTCGCGAATTTTACCTACTTGGGTACGAGTTATACCATGAGTTGCTGTGTGGGGTTTTGTTATCATTTGCAAAGGGGCGCACAAATAACCGTTATAGTTTCTTCATATAGTAAGATGCTAATTTACGTGCCACTGAATTCGCTGACGACAACGTAGTTGCGACACCTGGCATTCAAATGGTTGAAGTGACTGCACCTGCATCAACTAAAATTACACTGAAGTTGTTGCAGCAATTTCTTTATTTTGTGAACATCTTGCAGCGTAAGTTCTCACTACTATGTATTTTTGTACGCTTCACCCTCAATTCTAGCAAGTGTGGTAGTTACCGACACGAAATAAAATTAATCAAGTTTTGGGTTGTCAATTTTAACTCTTTCAATTAGTACGTTGTGTTTAGGTTAGCCCGGTTAAATAAACTAGTTGACCCGTAATAGAAAGTATTTTATTATAGGTCAACCTGCTGACTCGTTCATAACTCACTTAGCCGGGCTAAGTTACCTGCTAAGTTAGCCCGTATACATCTTGATTACAACTTATTTACAACCTGGGAAACTTTTGACAACCCATCAATTTGTTTGACTCGTTAGGATGAATGGGTTACACAGTTACACTGGTCGTGTTCAGGTTACACGATTAAAAGCATGTCAGGGGTTATGATTTATGTCTTGACACATAAATTTTGTTTGTTTGATCTGGTGTTGTCTTTAATTGAGACAAATTGCAGTATGAACTAATGGATCTAATGGTAACTCAAACACATTTGATCACTTTCGTTCCCAAATATGATTGGAAACACTGTATTTGAGACAGGTTGCTACTATCCTGGTGCGGATGTGTTTGGAAACAATGTGTATTTAAAACGAATGATGATTGTTAGAACATGATAAACTTTTAGGACTTGCAGGCTTTAGAATATCATTAAGTAGGAAACAAATAAAAGCACATGATTGGAATCAAATAGCATAAATCTTAAATTTCTTTAATCTGGGTGAATTATTTTTTTGTCTAAATATGTGATATTTTCCTGTGCAGGTTAATACGAACAACGAAGGTTATCAAAGGTAAAAAACAAGTTCCTTATCAAAAAACCATGCTTGGTATGCTTACAATTAAGAAAGATTAGTATGTATATGTAAGTGTTTTTTCTTAAAATTAATAGTTTAATTGGAGTTCATATTGACGCTCAAACCCTCTATGTTGCTTGTTCTTGTTTTATGTTCTCAACAAACACCTTGTATTGTTGGTTTATTAGCTGGTGATTTTTTTTATGAAATGTTTTCTTATTCTCTTTTGAAGGAACAAATGAAGAACTACAAAAACCTTCAGAAGATGGAAATGCTTTGGTCTATCCTTTTGCGGTTGTAATGAACAAGGAGTTTGATCGTCACGTTCGACTTTATAGCAAAGGTTTTGCTAAAAGATGATGAAAATATGGATGGTGGTGAGGAAGCATACACGATTCTAGGTGGGATTTTATCATGGCGGAGAGGAACCATACATGATGGTTACATTCGACTTATATCATTGAAACACCAAAGCGCCAACCAGCAAAATTTGAAGCTATGATGTAGAGTATTATTGAAAAGCTATTTGTTGACTAGTTTAGGATCTTAGATGCCAATGAGGTTTTCGTTACCTTTTATCATTGTAATTGACAATGTTATTTTGATTACATTGTTATTTTAAGTTTGGACATGTGTTCATGTTATTATTGTGTTGGTGTAATTGATATATAATTGCATATTAATAGATATTTTAGTACATCAAACAATAATCCGATAGAGTTGCATTTGACTAAGAAACAAGTTGCATTTGTTGTAATTAGAATCTTGAAAATCTGTTGCATTTAATGTAAAAAAGTTGCATTTAAGTGCAATAAAGGTTGTATTTGAGTGTTAAAAAAGTTGCATTAGCATGTAAAAGGTTGTATTATAAAAAAGTTGCATTTAGTATTTAAATGCAACTTTTTCAAAAAAGGTTGCATTATCTAACATAAAAGTTGCATTAGGTCTAATGCAACTTCGCCTAATGCAGCTTTTGATAAAAAGTTGCATTAAGCCTAATGCAACTTTTTCAAGGCCTAATGCAACATTTTATTGGGGTTGCATTAGGTTCATTTTCTTGTAACGGTGAGGAACTGAGTGAGACTGAGCGTCTCGCGGGCTCCAAATAGGTTCTCTAGTCTTCGTGAGGACTAGAGCTTTGTGTTGCTGATGGTGTACGCCGGTGAGATGGTCCGGCTTCATGGTCGTTTCTAGTCAAAATTGGGGCTTTTCCTCTTCCACCTCGGCCTCTAACTCTTGGTGGCATTTTGTTTTTGATCCTGTCAAAACAAAAGAGACAACAAAAGACAAAAACCAATTAAGATTAGGATTAATCCTAAGTCCTTTGCCTAGACACGGAATTTAATGAATGTGCAACTGTGTCATTGAGATTAAACACAAAAGGCTAGTGTTTAATTCACTCAATGTTGGCTCTGATACCAACCTGTCACTCCCCGATATTTCCACATATTACCGGTGGGCCCGGTGGGGAGTGTCGTGACGTAGTTGATATCATCATATTCAAATAATCACAGTTTAATGCACGACGGAAGTCTAAGGTAATAATACAAACCGAATTGAAAGTATAATAAAATATTACACAACGGTTGTAAGTGGGTCCACAGGCGGATCTAAAACAGAAAGTAAATATTATTCAACAGACTTTAAGTATTAAAAGCTTGCAAGACTCTTTAATTAATACTCAGGAGTTTTCCAGCTCATTTCGTGTAGTACCTGCACTTAATCTTTTTGAAAAATACGTCAGTTTACACTGGTAAATATAATTAACTGACTCTTTTAAAAATATTTAAGAAAATTGATTTAAATGCACAAGGCACAAATATTCTTTTATAACTTGGGACAATTATTTAAAATAATCTTGTATACAGATTTATATGTTTGTCGTACGTTCAGGACCGGAATAGAAGAGCCGGTACAAGATTAATAGACACACCACTAGTATAAGCCCACAAGAAGTTTCCTCACGAGTGAGATACCGTTTTACATACGCAACTGTCAGGTGTATGCCTACACCCCGTGCTTAAGTCGTGGCCATTTCAAATGAATGAGCCGAGGATATCAAGGACACGGTCATTAACCCCCAAATGCTTTGATCAAACTAGACAGATCAAAACGGGTTCTCTCAATGATTTAACCACTAATCGATTAAATATTCAATTCCCGACCAAGCGGTAATAATTTACCGTATCCCAAGCCCGTATAAGAGAAAATAAGTTAAAAGTATTTACCTGAGCTAAATAAAATTTATTCTCAGTCGTATTTTCTAATCAGCAAGTACAGGGAGCTTTTACTGGACTCCTAATCTGGAACGAAGGTTTTAATAAACTATTAGATTCCTAACGGGTCTTATTTAAGTTTTAACTTAGACCGGTTAGTTTTAAAGGAAAGTTTATGGTACAAAACGCAAGATTAAGCGGTGACCGGATTGGAATGTGATTTAGACCCGACAAGTGTGAAGACTTGTATATAATGGGTAAACTAAACACATTCTGGATTTTGAAGTAAAAATGATAAAGTTTGACCCGTTTCGGATAATTCATGTAAACTAGTTACATAAACCGTACCGAATGCGTATATGCATAACGGGTAACCGAATGAGTCATATATAAGTTCCAATAGTTATTAGGCTTAAAATATGTTGTGATATCAGTAGGATATCAACAATTATGCCCCAAATGTATTTAAGACCAATTTAAGTCCCGAAAGGGTATTTTGGTCATTTTAAAGTTTATAAAAGAGGTTTAAACATAAACTGAGGTTCTGGTCTAAATACATTCTGTAAAATTATTTATTTTATGTTGTTATATCAGCAAGATATCATACATATGTGCGTTTAATCATTTATGGCCAAACTATGCACCGTAGGGGCATTTTGGTCATTTCACATATGCTTTTAAGGTTAAATTTGGAAATATGAGTTCAAGACTTATACTTATTGTTAAAGTATAAAAATTTATTTTTAAAATCAGTAGGTAACAAGTCTTAGGTGCTAAATATGGTTTTAAACCATACTATGCGCCTAATTCGCATAAAAGTCGGTATTTGACGATATTTGATATGTTTCTGGAAATCTGAGATTCTTATTAGTCTTGAATGCTCAAAATATTTTTATTTAATATATAACATCAGTAGAAAAAGGTTTGGCATGTAAATGATGTGTAAAACTCATTTTATTAGTGAAAAGGGCATTATCGTCAATTACCGAGTCCATGCAAGAACTCTATGTTCTGGCCAGTTTAAAATTTGACAAAAATTTCCAAAAATCCCTAAATTTTATATCTTAACAGTGGGTAGCAAGTTTGGAGCCAAAAATTGGGTTTAAATATGATTTATGCTGAAAATGCAACTAAATTAACAAAAAGTTTTGTTTTACGATTTCTTGCATAACTTTAAATTAAGACCATAAATTGATGTCAAATTTTTGTGACATACTTATATATCAGTAATAAAACTTTTTGTCCTCTCACATTTTCAAAAATCTCGTTTTAATAACAAAAGGGCATAATGGTCAATTTTAAGCAAATAATGGAACATGCATGTAACCTCTGATTTCTAAGGGACCATGTAGTATAACTTCAGAGAGTTATACTAACATATAATATGGTCACAAAGGAACCCTAAGGTATAACTAAACTAAGCTAATAAAAGTCTACTTTTGCGACTTTCGGTTGCGAACCGAGCCTAAACTCAGAATTGTCGGGTTCAACATTCCTAAACATGTTCTTATATTATTTACCAAGTTGTTTAAGTGATAAAATGTAATTTATAGCTTCTACATTATCAGTTGTGATTAATTTTGCAAAAACTGACTCGTTTGACTTTTCTGTTAAGTAGTTTGACCCGACAATTGACCAAGTAAAAGTGATAATTAGGAGGTGCCCTTTTAAGGGTTTAACACCTACATAATTACCAACACATAGCCATTTTCAAAACGAATAATGGCTGGACCGTTAGTGATTAATCACAAAGTCAAAGCGTAATTATGATATCTTTGACTTTCGGTCATTACACTAATTAAAACCTAACTACAGAGGCTAAGAACACTTACAATGGTCCTTAACACGAAAATTTTCACTAAGAGAGCTTCCTTCTAAGTCAGGATGCTCCAGAGAAGTTTGCAAGTTGAGAAAATTGAAGTGTGCAAGTTCAAGAGCTCCAAACATGGCCCTTTATATAGGATTTTGGATGGTTCTAAGATCAATGCAGGTGTCCCCAGGTGAAATCTGATGCATACAGGTGTCCTAGAGGTTTTTACAATACCAACAAACAGTCCCTAGTTTCGAATTAAGGCATGCAATGGTGAAGAAAATGCAGAACCTGCACCTGTGCATGGATTCTACCATTTTTAGGCCGTCGCGTCGCGCGGCGGCAGAGGGGTAATGGTGTGGCGCGACGCCACCCCTATGGGGACCAGTAAAACAAGTTTCAAACTTGGCAGATTTAACCCCTGGACCTTTAAAACCTCATAACTTAAATTTTTAGCACTTTTAACCCATAAAGTTTATATTTTAATGATCTTTAGAATATAACCAAACATCGTTAGGTCCGGTTTTGTTAAACGATAAGCGAAAACACAATTTTTGCCTCGTTGACGCTTTTAACCCTTTATTTACGAAAGTTAACGTATTTATATCAAACGATATCGAAACCTTGTGAATTTTTCGTCACTTGTTCTTGAGAGTATAATTAATCGTTACAAGGCCCTGGGTTCGTTAAAAGGTCACTCAGAGGTAGTAATTTAACATGTTGACACTTTTAACCCTCGCGTCTTGTAAACTTTCACTTTCTTTCACAAACGGCTTCATACGTTTCACAATTTATTCGTTTAAGAGTATAAGCATCGTGTAGGGTTGTTGAAAGGCAAAATTTTCAAATGTTGACACTCTGGATCCTTCTACACACATACTTTCTTCGTTTGTCAACTTTAGTCCCTCGAAATCAATTCATTACACGTTTAAAGTTCATGATACATGTCTTTATAATATTGGACATGATTTTGCGAGGTGTTACACTATTGGGCCGTGAACAACCAATGATGCAACTGAGGGGTTCGGCCCAAGCAGAAGGTGCACAATTTAGCGACTAGGTTCAAAATACAATTACTCAGTCATATAAAAGTTTCTCACAACCAATCATCTTTTATTAGAGTTTCACATAGTTAAAACACAATTACAACGTAGGACAGAACGTGACTAGAAGTAGCACATACGTAAAAGGGCCTTGGAATTCCGAGTTGTCACAGACGATGCTCATGTTATGAAACAACGTTAAAAGATTACCAAAAACGACATTCGGATGGCTTTCCTCATATTGAGGCGTGGGAGGTGGTTAGAAAGCATGATAAATGGGCTCCGGTACCATTGGTGGGTGAGGATAGTGGTGGTTCGAGGCAAAAAAGAAAGTCATCCGATTCGAGTAACTATCAAGCGGGTAGTGAAATACCCGACATAAACGTAGACCCCTCTCCAACAAGGAAGAAAAGAAAGAGAAAAAAGATAAAGGACCCGCAACGTCGGGCGAAAAGTCAGTTGGTATGTCTGACAAGCTCCAAGAATACAAATTTATGAAACAAGAGTTGGTGGAAATTTAAAAAAATAAGAGGAACAATATACCGAGTTGGCGGATGAACATCGAGAGACGTTGAGATCGATTCGTTTGATAAGGACCTGAAGACGTTTAACGGGCCACAGACAATGTTCCACCGGAGATGTTGGAAATCACACTAGCTCGAAAACACGAGATCGCAAAAAAAAAAAAAAATATGGATGACCATGCAGTTTCTAAATTTTTTATGGTTTAATTTTTTTAGTAGGTTTAATTTTATATAATGTTTTGTTTTTCTTTTAATTTAATATACTTTTATTTTGTTAAAATTAAGTTTCATTTATTAATTAGCTAGTTTAAAAAAAGAAAAAAAAATTAGTGACCTCATGGCATAAGACTATGGGGTATGGGGCGTGGGTTGGGGGAAAACGCCCAAGCCACCACCCCGGGTGGGCTTGGGTTGGGGCGTTGCCCTTGGGGCTTGGGTTTCAAGCCTGGCGTGGGGTGGTCTTGACATCCTAGCTGACTGCCTCCCATTCGCTGACCCCGCCACGTCATAGCAGCCATTTGAAAGTTTGAATTTTAAATTCAAACCGTTTGGCTACCCAATCTGCCAACCCCAACCCCTATAAATGTAACCCCCAACCCCACCGGTCCTCCCATCCCACGAACCCGCTACCCCACTGGCTACCTACTTCATTCCACGAACCCGCTACCCCACCGAAGAACATGGCATCTTGGACTCACGAGGAAGAATTGGCTCTCGTCACAAGCATTGTTGACGCTATGAAGGGGCGGCAACCGGGCCAAACAAAAAATTGGCCGGAAGCATTCGCAACCTACCGACATAACGTCGGAAACGACCGCCACAACCTCAACGCGTGCCAACATAAATGGCGCGAGCTACGGCCCAAGCTCGATCGTTTCAAGGCTTACTACGAAGCCGTTCCGAGCGGCGAGTTAAGCCACGAGGACCGGGTGGCGGTGGCGAACATAGAGTTTCGAGGCAAGGAGCGAAATGCGTTCGACAAGATCGCCCTTTTTGAAATTTATCTAACGCTCTAGGTTTGTTATTTTTTAATTTCTAGAAATTATGTAATTTTTAGGATTATGTAATTTTTAAAATTTTAATGAAATTGTATGTTTTTTTTTTATAAATGTTGTGTGAATTTTATAAATTTTTTGTAATTTTTTTAATAATCTGCGACGCGGTGCACCCAACCCAAGCTCCGCCATACCCCGCGGACATGTCACTAGGCGGTGGGGGGCTCCCATTCCACGTGTCAACTCATGCCCCAACCCAAGCCCCACCATACCCCACGGTCTGAGGCAAAAAATTAAGTTTCATTTATTAATTAGGTAGTTAAAAAAAGACTCATTTTAAATACACCCCTAATTACTAATTACACCCCATCTCTATAAAAACATCACATCAATTAATAATTTTATTTATTTTTAGTCTATTTTGTCTTTTAGTTAACAACTTTGTTATGTTTTTAG
Source organism: Helianthus annuus (assembly GCF_002127325.2). NCBI lineage: Eukaryota > Viridiplantae > Streptophyta > Magnoliopsida > Asterales > Asteraceae > Helianthus > Helianthus annuus. The sequence continues at coordinate 141,780,144 of NC_035444.2, read as the reverse complement.
CTTTTTTGTATTTTAGTTGTCTTTTTTTTAATCTTTTATTTAGTTATTAGTTATATATTACTTATTATTATTATTATTATTATTATTATTATTATTATTATTATTATTATTATAACTAGTTATTATTATAACTAATTATTTATCCAATTACATTTATAGTAATAACAGAAATTATAAAAAAATAAGTGCATTCTTACAACCAACATAATCATTATGGTCCCTTAATGAACTTTGAGGTGTATAAAAAAACTGGTTTTAGAACCGAAACCGGAAAAAAAACCGAAACTGGTTTTTTTTTAACCGGTTTTTTTTTATAACCGGTTTTTTTTAATCGGTTTTTTTAACCGCCGGTTTTTATACCGGTTACTATTCTTGACTTCAAAAACCGGTTATTAACCGAACTGGTTATTAAAAAACCGGTTAAAACCGGTAAAAAACCGGTTTTTTTTGGGAAAAACCGGTTAAAAACCGGTCCCAACCGGTTATACCGGTTATTGTTTTGGACATCAAAAACTGGTTAGTAACCGGAACCGGTTATAAAAAAAAACCGGTTTTTATTTTGGGTGAAAAAACCGGTTTTTTTTAACCGGTTTTTTAATAACCGATTAACCGATTTGTACACCTCTACCCCTGGATACCCAAATGAACTATGCCTCCAAAGATCTTGTGTGTCATCATACTCTTGGAAGTTCACAAATGAACTATGCCTTGAAGGCTCTTGAGTGTAGTCTTGCCCTTGATAATTCATAAATGAACTATGCCTTGCAGGCTTTTTAGTGTAATCATGCTCCTGGGAGTTTCCAAACGGATTGTGTCTTGGAGGCTTTTGGGAGTAGCTTCGTTGAAGGGGAGGTTTAGCACTTGCATGGTTCTGTTTTTTTTTTTTTTTTTTTGGATTTTCTTCAACAAAAGATTCTTCAACCGGTAATAGAGAAGAATAAGAGGCAAAATAATATTGGATGGGTGAAAACTTTACTCATCTCATTAGTCATGCACTCCCATAAATGGAATTGATTTTGAAAGACAGCAACCAAATAGAGAGTGGTCATATCAAAGCAAGTCTACTACTAATAAAGAAAGGCACTAAACCCAAAACCCATTCCATCTTCTTCCCTTTGCTTTTTCCGGAAGGAGACATCACTACCGGTCGCCGGAAACTTCAGATGTGTTAGCTTTACTCCGTCTGAAACCATCAGCAACCAACAATGGTGGTCTCAAACGAAAGCTATGAAGAGCTCCGTAAGAGAAGGATGGAGGAGAACAAGAGAAGGATGGAAGAGCTTCATCTTCATCAGCTCACTCAAGCTCTTAAACCCACCAAACCCCCTCCGGTTATTATCTATTCCCACAATCTAGTTCCTTAGCTTTATTACAGAAACTAATAACCAAATAGTTGTGATGAAGTTGAATTTTGTTTAAAAATAGTAATGACCTAAACTTGATTATCTGTAACAATGGCAGATGAAGCGTACACAACGGCGCAAAATTGTGACCGAAATGGTGGAGGTCAGGAGGTCAAACCGTGTTGCAAACAAGCCTGCCCCTGTTTTCAACCAAAGTGTAACTTTCTTTTGTTTCCTTTCCTTACTAATTTCAGTTTGGTATATTTATTGCACTATTCAATCAAATTATCGAAAGCTCGTAATCCAAGTTAATAATGCTCAAGCTCCATAATTTAGGGTTTAGGGCAAATCTTCTTTTGGGAGTGTACATTCGAAGCCCCAAGCAAACAAAAAAATCGGGGCCCTCATACTCAGTAAATTCCACCAATAGCAAAGCTAAGGTAGGGTTTGAGGAGGGTAAGATGTAGACAAACTTACGTCTACGGCTCTATCCCATATGAATAGAGAGGTTGTTTCCAGTGAGACCCCCAGCTCGCTAGTAGTTTTGCATCAAGCCTTGGACATAAGGCACATAACACTCAACAATCGGGACAATGGCCGATTAGTGCATGTACCCCCTAGTCTTTTGGCTATCAACGCCACCACATGATGCACGATTAACCATCCCCGCTTCTTTCGTTATTTTCACGAAATTAGTAAAATAATGTTAAAACTAATGCACTTTCACCTTTGCCCCCCCCCCCCCCCCCCCCCACACACACACACACACACACACATGTACATTATATGTGCATACCGTAAACGAAGCGTAAAATTTATTTTTTGATCTAAATTATTCAATTAGTCTACACTTGCACAAAAAGAATCAAAGATAATGGAAAAAAAAGACGCAAAGAATCACAAAACCAGTCAAACGGGAAACAAACATAGGAAAAAATGGGACCCAGGTCTGTGGCTTCTTTACTCCGGCCCAAATCCGAACTAACAAATCGTGCAGCCCAATACTCATGTGTGTGTACAAGAGAATTAAAATGGAATAATGGATTTTAATAATCTCAACTATTAGCCGTTGGCCAGCAATAGTCCCAACTTAAAAAATAACCAGTGGTGGTCCAACCTTTTCATATATTGTAAACAAATGGACCTTTACTAACAAAACTTTCATTTCTTTTTGTCCCCTCTTCCTTTTCTATTAGTACAGGTCCACTAGTTTACAGTTTATACTTTATCAAATTTCATCAAGTATATTTGTATGTTTCAACCTTATAATATCGAGCTTGCATATTCTTAATAGGTAGCTCAAGATTCTTCAAGGTCAACTGCCATGATTTCTTCAAGGTCAACTGCCATGATTAAAGCTGAGGGGGTCCGGTCAAGCCTAGGAACGGAGCATCCGAGCTGTATAAAGAGGCTGAAAGGACATGTTCTCATTGCATATGATATGGTATTCTCAACAACGTGCAGAGTTGCAATCAGTTTTTCGTTAAAAGAATTGTGTAATCCATTGCTCTCTTTTGGATACAGGCTTTTCCGACCACGTTTTGGAAGTTATTTGTATTACCGAAAGTTGATTCCGAAATGGTGATTGAAGATGAAAATGGAGAGATTCATCATGTCAAATACAAGGCTAAGATTTGCAGGCTTACTGCAGGATGGAGAAAGTTTGTAGCTGAACATAACTTGCTTGTTGGAGATGTTTTGGTCTTTCATTTGGTTGAACCTTACAGATTTAAGGTACGCTCTTCTTTTTTGGTTCGTTCACATAATGAACATAAATAACACCAGTTCTTGTTAGTACTCAGCAGCTTTATATTTTATGGATTCTCATGCCTGTGATTATTTTTTTAAAACTCGAGTTATTTAGATGACCTAACAAGCTGGTTTAAATTTCTGATTTGTAGGTTTATATAGTCAGGGCGAATGATCCGGAGAAAGAAGATGATCTTATAACACGTTTGAATTTGGAGGCACTCTCTAAACCAAACCTTCCATTTCAAGAACTCGTAGCCTTCAAAGACTTCCATGTAATGGTCAACGGGGTGTGCATTGACTCCGAGCTTCCAGATGATGTCAAAATGAACTACTTCAAACTCTGCAAGGACAGGAAAGAATTCCTGCATGATTGTCTTCCTGAAAAATTTTATCACAAGTTAGTAGCAGGTATGATTGGTGAAATTGTCAACATTGCAAATGAGATAAATAACTTCAAGCTCACTACAACTAAGGAGGAACTCGATGCATGGGATAATACCCTAAGATCGTTTTCTCAAATGGGAATGAAAGTCGGGTTTCTGAGACAAAAGATTGCTACTCGTGTTTGAATCCGAAAATAGGTTGGATACTGAAATGCATATGGAAGCTAAGTCAGAACACTAACTTGTAGAAAGATACAAGTTATTGTTGATTATTTGAAACCAAAGGCTGGGAGGTATGAAGTGAAGTTCCAAGAGGAGGTTCCACACACAATCTTTCATTCCTTTATATATATCGTCTAGGTAGGTTATCTCATATTTCACAAACAAAAACCTTCATCTGTTAACTAGTAATCCAATCCTCACACTATTATTGTGCATGAATGTGTAGTTTCTTTTGTTTAATCGTCGTCATCTTCGACTTGTAAGCAAGTGTTTGATCTTTGTAGTATGTAGTGTGAAGGATATTTTTGATGTAAGTTGAAGGTTCAATTAAACCAGTACTAATTAATTAAAAGGTTAGTTGACAATTTCTTTCTTTTCTAATTTTTTTTTGATCATTCAAGACTAGACACAACAGACAGAAAACCAGCTAAAACAAAGACTTGTACATCAATTTTTTTCCACTTGACCCAATCTAGAACTAAACCTTTTGATCTGCTATTTATCCACAAATACGCCATCGTTGTAATCTATCCAATAATGTAGTCAATATTAACCAGCACATCAGAAAAAAAAAAACCATGTTGTTTCGTGCATGCCAAAGACTCCAGCAAGCAACCATAACCACCGAGATTCTTCTTCACAAAATTACCCGACCCAAACTTATGAACCTCAATTATCTTTGCCTTTGCTGGAGCTTTGATTGATTTACATTGCGATTAATTTTCATATGCATATTTAGTTCAGTAACAATGTATGAAGTGATTCCTAGTTCACTTGATTCTGGCACGTATATTTTGATTATAAATAGTTGTTTCTTTTTTTTTCATCTTAGTCAAATCAGAATAGTATTTGTATATAAACACTTGATTTTTTTTTTTTTTCATATGCTCTCCCTTTTGTTTTTCAGCATATGTCTTGTCTATGTAATCTCATTCCATTTTGTACTAATTGTAAATGTAAATGTTTGCATTCTTTTTGTCAACCCACTTGGTTAGGGCTGCAAACGAATCGAACAACACGAACAAAACTTTGTTCACAAACTGTTCATTTGTTAAGGAAATATATGTGTTGACAAACTGTTCATGAATACTTATCGAACGAGATTCTCTGTTTGTGTCTGTTCATTAAGGAAATAAACGTGTTCGTGTTCGTTTGTTAATTTTAGGTAACGAACGTTTATGAGCATAAACGAACACAAACTTATGTTCATGAACACAAATAAAACCAAACGGACACAAACAAGCATTCATGAACAGAATATACAATACACTGATACTTATTAAATATTTTATTTGTCGGAATTTTAAAATATTTAGATAAAATATAAAAAATAAAAACACTAATGAAATATTGAACACAGACGAACACAAACGTACACGTTACCGAACATTTACTAACATAAATGCATGAACGTAACCTCTGTTCGTTCATTTATTAAATAAACGAACACAAATGAACTTTCCACTGAACGTTTGGTTCATTTGCAGCCATACAGTTGATAAACCCTATTTTATTATGTATGACTTGGAAATTAAAGTCAACATAAATGTCATAGTTGGAAATTAAAGATAACACAAACATCAAGTGATCTTATTGTGATATTGTCTTGCATGTATAACTCACAAGTATCATGTATGTATGCATGCTAAACACAAGGCCGACCCATGGCATGTGTTGAAATTAAAGCCAATATAATTGTCATAGTTGGAAATTAAAATAACACAAACATGAAGTATCTTATGGTGATATTGTCATACATGTATAACTCACAACTATCATGTATGTATGCATGCTAAACTAGGGATGAACAAATCCCGATCCCGTCTTGATTCCGAATTTCGTCAAAACTGGGTACCGATGCCGATACCGAAATATGTCGGTATGGTATCAGTACGGTATTGATATGGTATCGGTACGGTAGCGGTATTTGAAAGTAAAATTCGGTATTCTACCGGTACCGATCCCAAAAATACCGATACCGAAAATGCCAAAAAGTGTATACCGTTTCCGGTACCGAAAAAATCGGTACGGTATTTTCGGGATCAGGATTGGGATGGTATTAGGATGGGATCGGTATTTGATACCAAATGCTCATCCCTATGCTAAACACAACGCCGACCCATGAAATGTGTGGGAGGAGTGGGACACATGACTCATCATCTTGGGGCCCAAAATTTGATCCAAAAGATTCAAGACAAATTCATAAGAAAGTGGTGTTTCTTTACGATCTATTTCAACGTTTAGAAATTGGTTAATAGGTAAAGATACATGTACTTGATGCCCCGCCCAAGAGAGAGACCCAAGGCCTGATTGTAATGATACTGATACCGACTACCGAAAGATTAACATGGACCATTGTGACAATCTAGGAAAATCCCATATCGGCTGTGGTCAGGAGAAATTCTTGGTTCATAAGACATTCTCTGCCTTTTATATCACCAACGCGTTTTAGGCTTAATGCTAGTGGGTTATAGAACTCCATAGTTAAGCGTGCTCAGGTAAAAGTAGTATCAGGATAGGTGACCTCCTTGGAAGTCTCCACTAGAGCAACCAAAAACAAATATTTGAGTTCTTGGATGGGCAACCTATCGGGGGCAAAGCGGACAATATTGATGGTCAGAGAGGCCTGATGTTACAAATGGTATCAGAGCCCCTCCTGAGCCGTTCGGGATGGTGGGACAAACCTCATCGAGGACAACGAGTCCCTATGGGGGGGGGGGGAGGGGGATTGATTGTAACGATACTGATACCAACTACCGAAAGATTAACATGGACCATTGTGACACCCTAGGCAAACCCCACATCAGTCGTGGCCAGGAGAGATTCTTGGTTCATAAGACATTCTTCGCCTCTTATATCACCAACGCGTAATGGTTGTAGATTCTAGATGCTCACCAAACCTGAAAAAAAAAATCCCAGAGGTTATTTGTATACCTTGGATGCCCCGCCCACATCACCATTCAATATTTCTTGGCCCACTGTTGGCTAAACCACCTGGGCACTAGGCCCTATGTCAAATCCACTTAACTTTATATAAGCCAATTTAAAAACTAAATATTTTCTAGAAAATGCCCCCGGCCCACATCACCATTCAATATTTCAGGAGCAGTACCCGATACAATATGTGCCCATACCCAACAAACTCCCTCTCGCATCCTTAGGTGCTTAAATTTAAACGGTCAGCTATTAGAAAAACCCAAATCAAAATCTCGTAAAACCCCTCCCTCCCTCCATCTTCTCAGTCTGAAAGCATCGAAAAAGAAACAATGGTGGTCGGCTATGAAGAACTCCGTAAGAGAAGGATGGAGGAGAACAAGAGAAGGATGGAAGAGCTTCATCTTCATCAGCTCACTCAAGCTCTTAAACCCACCAAACCCCCTCCGGTTATTATCTATTCTCACAATCTAGTTCATTAGCTTTATTTCTGCAACTTCTTTAACCATATAGGTTTGATGAACTGGCATTTTGTTTAAAATAATAACAATCACCTAAACTTGCTTTTCTGTAACAATGGCAGATGAAGCCTACACAGCCCCCCAAAATTGGGGCAGAAATGGCGGAGATCAGAAGGTCAAACCGCGTTGCAAACTTACCTGCCCGTGTGTACAAGCCTGCCCGTGTTTACAAACAAATTGTAACTTTCTTTTGTTTCCTTTCCTTATTTACCAACTCATATCTGCTTGTAAAACTTTAAAATATCCAGTAAGAGGGTCTCAACCATTAAGGGGCTGTTTGTTTACCTCTTAATGAAGCTCTTAATGGTTCAGACCTCTTACTGGTTAAGCACTCAATGGTTCAGACTGTTTGTTTCGTGAGCAGATGTCTGAATGGTTCAGACATTTGCCTCTGAATGGTTAAGTATTATATAGAGTCTGAATGGTTAAGACCTCTAATTTGAATTGGTACATTTGCCTCTGAAGGGTTAAGTATTATACTGGCTCTTAATGGTTCAGACCTCTTACTATTTCAACACTTAACCATTCAGAAGTTGCCAAACAGCCCCTAAGTGCTGAACCAGTAAGAGGTCTGAACCTTTAAGAGTCAGTATAATGCTTAACCGTTTAGAGGCTTATGTCTGACCAATTCAGATTAGAGGTCTTAACCATTCAGACTCACTCTATATAATGCTGAACCATTCATAGGCAAATGTCTGAACCATTCAGACATTTGTTCGCGAAACAAACAGTCTGAACCATTAAGTGCCGGAAAGAAAACCCGAAAAGTAAAGTTGTGATATGCTCAGAAGTAGGGGTGTTCAAACGAATCGAATTTTGGATTTGCGAGTTAATTGGACTGATAGCATCATTTCTTTATAACCGAACTGATACCCTTCATGTTTTCTTACCTTAGAACAGTTCATTTACAAAGCTAATTATCGAACCATTCACAAAGCTTGAACCTTTTACAATCTATTTCAGTAATGCTCAATGGCAATAATTTAGGTTTACGGCAAGTCTTTGTTTGGGATTGTGTTCCACTTAGAACAGTTTATACTTTATCAAATTTCATCGAGTTATTGTATGTTTTAACCATATAATATCGAGCTTACATATTACTGATTTTCTTAACAGGTAGCCCGAGGTTCTTCAAGCAAGTCTTCAAGATCACCTGCCATGACTAAAGCTGTGGAGGTCCGGTTAAGCCTAGGAACGGAGCATCCAAGCTTTATAAAGATGCTGAAAGGACGACAGGCATGTTCGAATGCGATGGTAATGCTATTGTATTCCCATGAACCTGTAGAGTTGCAATCAGTTTTTAGTTAAAGAAACTTTGTAATCCATTGCTCTCTTTTGGATACAGGCTTTTCCACCGTGGTTTGGGAAGTTATGTTTACCGAAAGCTAATTCTGAAATGATGATTGAAGATGAAAACGGGGAGATTCATCATGTCAAATACCTTGCTAAGATTTGCAGGCTTAGGGCAGGATGGAACAAGTTTAAATTTGGGCATAACTTGCTTGCTGGAGATGTTTTGGTCTTTCGTTTACACTCTTCTTTTATGGTTTTGTTCACATGATGAACATAATTAACTCTGGTTCTTGTCAGTACTCAGTAGCGTGTATGTTTCTTTATATTTCAGGGATTCTTATGCCTGTGATTCTATATAAAACTTGAGTTATTTAGATGACCTAACAATCTGATTTAAATGTCCGATTTGTAGGTTTATATAGTTAGGGCGAATGATCTGAAGAAAGCAGATGATCTTATTACGCGTTTAAATTTGGAGGCGCGGAATAAACAAATGACTTCAGGTCTGTTTCAGCTGACTTAAATTTCTGTTTTGTAGACCCGATTGATATATTTTCTTTCCCCGTTTTTGATTTCATACAGAAACCAATACGCGATCTCCTACACGAAAGAAAACCAAGCGTGCAAAGCCACTCTCATCATCACAGATCATTAGCCAAATCATCGAACAATTGGGAAACAATAGTGAAGCGTTTAGTTCAGAAGTTCTAGGAGGTTTCAGACCCTTTAAACCGGACCTTCCATCTCAAGAACTCGATGTCTACAAAGGAGTGTACGTTGACTCCGAGCTTTCAGATGATGTCGGAATGATTGGTGAAACTGTGAATATTTGCAAATGAGATCTACAACTGCAAGCTCACTACAACTAAGGAAGAACTTGAAGCATGGGATAATTCCCTAAAATCGTTTTCTCAATTGGGAATGAAAGTCGGGTTTTTGAGTGAAAGGATTGCTACACGTTCAAGACTCATGTTTGAATCCGAAAGTAGGTTGGATATCGAAAGGTATATGGAAGCTAAGACGGAACACAAACATATCGAAGATGAGATCAAAAGGTTTACAGACGAGCTCAAGAAACTGGAGGAATGTTCTAGAAAGATCCAGGAAGATTTGAAACACAAGGCTGGGAGGTATGAAGTGAAGTTCCTAGAAGAGGTTCCATACACAATCTAATCCTTCACCTTTTTGAGGAGATGAAGATTATTGGGTATTTGTGGATGCGAAGCAGGTCAAAGGGCAGGATATTCACCTGGGAGAATTGGGTAGCTTTTGAGTTAGTTTGTTTAGAGATGTAATATGTTGTATCTGCTCTTCTAATGTATACTTGCAATGGCTAACATGATTTTAGCAGTCAAACTTTTGGTGATAAATTTATGATTTTGTTGGCCTTTCAAAAAAAGAAAAAACATAAGCTGATTAAAAAAATTAAATATTTAAACTTAACTAAATATGGATTTTGTTGGCCTTTAAAAAACCCCCGACATAAGCCGATTAAAAAATTGAATATATTCAAACTTAACTAAAAAATAACTAGCACTCTGGGCATTGGCGATAGGGTTGAGGGCAATGACGATTCGACGGTCAACAAGACATGACAACAACAGCTAACGCTGTTTGACCAAATCTAACATGTGTTTTTCAAAGTCCAAAAAACTAAAAGAGAAGAGTGATGGCCTCTGGAGTGACCATATGTTTCTCGCAGCATACATATGGCATACACCAAACTAAAAATATTTCTTTTATTTATTTATAAACTTAGTCTAATATAAACTTTATAATTATTGAAAGTTTTATAAAATTTTTAATGACTAAAACCATTAAAAATGTATATTTGTATTTATAGAAAAAAATCAGGTTTAATAATTTCTCATAATTAGTTATTTAACACCAATTTTTTTTATACATTTAAAAATGAAATTTGATAAAAAATTAAATAAAATAACAAATTGATAAAAGACAATTCAAAAATGTTTTATTAGTGTAACTGAAAAATGAAAAATATTGGATGTTATTGCCCGCAACACTGGTTTGCCCCATTTTCTAAAAACAGTGAAAAAAAATCTTTAAGAAATATGACTTTCATCACCCGAATTTATAAGACATGTCGGTATTAGTTGTAGTTTATCTACGCTTTATGTCGGGTCGCAATATAAGTTTGTGTTTGTCTGTCTGTGTTTTACGTCACGTGATGATATAAATTTTTGTTTTATTTTTAATATTTTTACCACTTTTAATTGTCGTTTGCTTACTATTCAGCTGGATTTTACCATCCGTGTTCTAGTTATTATCTATATATACAATTTACAAGAAGTAGAAAGGGAACACAAATATCAATTCTTTTAAGTTAGGCAAATTAGATTTAAATAATCACAACTTCTTAATTTGGCTGACAATAATCTCAACTCAGTTATTTGCCGATAATAAAACGAACTGGTCCACTTTTGGCCCATAATAGTCCGCCGTTAAAAATAGCTTAACGGAGTTAACTTTTTTTCCAAATTACAAACCGATGTTTTAGGGATTTTGATCAGAACGAGGATATGAATCGATTTATATAAAACTTACCTCGAAACGGTGCTCCAAATGACTTTATTTTTGTTAAATGTAAGTTTAAACACCCGAATTGAAGCACCGTTTTCGTTGTTTACATCAATAAACTTGTATCCTCGTTCTAATAAAAAACCCTAAAACATCGGTTTGTAATTCGGATAAAAGCTTAACTCCGTTAAGCTATTTTTAACGCAGACTATTATCAGCCAGAAATGGATCAGTTCGGATTATTATCGGCAAATAACTGAGTTGAGATTATTATCGGCCAAAATGAGAAAGTTGAGATTATTTAAATCCAATTTGCCTTTAAGTTATAATTTCATCTTTAAATAATATACGATTTTAACGTATTTAATTTTTACTTAAGTTGATTATCCTTCGATAACTCCCATTTGTTTTCTTTATAAAAACTAAATACGCAAATATGTTTAATGTTTTTTTTCCTCAACGCTCTAATATAAATTTTGTTGGAAAAGAAAGTTTTACTCAAAATAGTACTGTGACGAACCAAGTACCGACTATAACAAATTATACAGATAACCAACTAATTCATGTCGCATCCTTATTACTTATATATATATATATATACATATATATATATATATATATTTGTGTGTGTGTGTGTAAAGTGCATGTAGGGGAATAGTGCCAACTGCGCAATTGTCTTTTTCCAGCCAGCCATTATTGATTTTCGGCCATAAACTCGTTATCATTACCTTAAAAAATTGGAAGACGCCGATCAACATCTACATATGGGGAACGATGTGTTGGGCTCCTCATGGTTCCAAAAGCATCGAAGTTTAAGGCGTCTCCTTGAGAATACTCGTATCGAGCCAATACTAGATTAAGGTCGTGTGGTAGACTTTGTGGTGGTTGTGAAAAAAAAAATTAGGTGAAAATTATGAAAACCCGAAAGATGTTGGATATTTATAAAATTGAGGTTGTGGTTGTTGTGTAAAAATTTGGTGTTGTGGTTGTTGCGGCCTATACCCATCATCATTTGAACCGCCTACTCTAGCACTTGACCTGCCACCTCTCGAACTTGACCCACCACCTCTTGAACTAGAACTCGCTCGACTAGATTTCTTTGCGATACCCTTCCCTTTTCGTTGATCCATACTAAAAATGAGATGTAAAAATTGTGAGAGTTTAAGAGAATTGTGAGAGTCTTGTAGGAGTAGGATATGTGATATACATAGTTACAAAAAGAATTATATTTTTAAAGGAGCTTTACAAAGAAAACAAAATTATAATTGTTACAACCCCCCCCCCCCCCCCAATATCCTCAACAGGGTAGCTTTGAATTATATAGTTTTTTTATATAATTATATATTCCTCTAGGGTAGGGATAGTGTAAAAAAGGTCTAAAACGTGAGAATTGTAAAAAGTGTTTTAAATTATTTGGACTTGATTTGAAAACTGTAGGGGTAATAGTGTCTTTTTATATGTTTCAAATAAGGTAACATCTCCTAAATTTCAGCAATCCTTGTTCATCCTTATTCTATGAATACGGACACATGTAATTGCTACCAGAAAATTATAGCACTATATAACAATATATAAATACTATATAACGCTATATAACACTATATAACACCATATAACACTATGTAACAGTATGTAACACTATATAACACTATGCATCCATCATAGATCTACTACCATAAAATATAACACTATAATACTATATAACACTATACAACCATCATAGAACTGCTACCAAAAAATATCACACTATAACATTATAACACTGTATAAAAAGCTTTATTCTGCATCCATCACTATATAACATTCTATAAATGTAACGCCCTGCGTTTTCATACTTTCCATATTTAGAAACCATTGCTTGAAATTCTATTTTTTTGGAAATTTTGTATTCCTTGTAATCGTATTTCGTTGTATCGTTGTAAAATCTGAGACTTTGATCGTAATGAAACGAATCTTTTATACATCGTTTATACATGTTTATACATTGATACGTGCACTCGTTTGATACATGGTTCGTAATTCGTATAAACGTAAGCTTAACTCGTAAACAATGATCGTGTATTTGTAATCCTTAAATCTTCATACATTTAAACACTTAGTTATTCGATTATAAGATTAAGTTGTATGTTTTTTTTTTCATTTGATCATACCAAACTATAAACCATACATACTTGTTACATTTCATGTGTTATACACACCTATGTTATCACACTTTTTGCTAAATTAAAACATGTCATTTATGCATTTTGGATCTTATTACAAGTTACATACATACTAGACACCATGTAACACTTTATTAAACATCAAATATATACATTCTAATGTTAAAAAAATAAAATAAAATAAAAATTTTAGGGCTGTTAACAGCCTTGCATCAGCCCACTTAATTTCCTTGTTTTGAGTTATTTAGCCCACTAAACACTTCCAAAACCCATGGCATTATAGCCTAGTGGTATCTTGGTGGTGGGATAAGGCTTATGACCATTAGGTCATGGGTTTGATTCTCACAAAGGGGGTTTTCCCAGATTTATTGGGTTTCCTCCTGAATTGGTGTATAGGCATTATTGCCTAGTGGAGATGGATATGATTGGGTGGTTCCACTGGTGGCACGATGATACTCCAGTGATCCGTCAGTGATCCAAATTTGCCGTTCAAAAAAAAAAAAAAAAAAAACTAAACACTTCCAAAACCCAACCCAATGAAACCCTAATCCATCCCCTATATAACCCAAGCCTCCTCCAAGCATTTTTCACTTTCTAAACACTCTCCATTCACTCTCAAACACTCCAAACCGTAGCTGATTGCAGAAGTTCGAGCAGATTTATACCATTTCACTAAAGTGAGCATAACTCACTCAATTCTTATCCGATTCACTCGATTCTTTTTCCTACTACTTTGTATTGACCTTAACTACGTTTCCATGGGTTTTACCTGGAAAACTAGAGCCTGGAATGTGGCCAAAAGGGCTCCAAAGTGGACTGATTTTTCTGTTCTTGTTTCAAACTTTGATAAACTTGTTTAAACTTGAGGCAACTCATCTCAAACCTATGTCCTTATGCTTATAACCACTTCTATGGTTAGTTAGGCTTAAAAACAAGGTTGAGACATTCAAAATCAGAGGTATAAACCTCACAAACTTTCTGTTTTGTTCAAGGGTTTTAACCCACAAGTGATGCTCAAGTTCAAGACTTGATGATTGCGTGATTTAGGATTAGCTTGGGCTAACCTACTTGAAAATCCACACATTGCTTGATGTTTTCTCATAGATTAGTTGTTCATCTTCTATTGTTTCTTGTAAGTTCATGACCCTCCTTGTTGTTCATAACAACAAGTGTAGTGGTGAACAATAGAGGTACCTAAATGGAAGCTTTGTTCTTCCTACCTCATGTATGAATTCCATGATACTTAGAGGTGCCTAAATGAAGACTTTAATCTTCTACCTCATGCTTGACTTATATGAGGTAATATACACTATGTAATGCTTATGTAACAACCAAATAATCGGACTCTTGGTGATGAACTAATGGACATTCGTCAAGCTAGTAGATTGTATCATCTTAGGCCTTGACAACTTGTCACGATTCTAATGGAACTTTGTTCCATGAAAACATTTTAACTCTTTTAGAGTTTCATAATGTCAAGAGCAAGTGTCATAGGTGTTAGATGATTAATTTCATATGTTTATTTTTCATATTATTTAAACTCTAAATCCCTAGAACCATATGTAAACACCTCTTAAACTCCAAATCGAACACATTCAACTTCCTAGTCTCAACAACTTCGTCACATGGGATAATCGGAAAGCATATGCAACTTTGTGAGTACACTTGACCCATTTTCCTTTTAATACACTTTGGGTGCAACATGTTTTACTTGTTAAAATGCACGATTCACAAACATGCTTTTATTCGTTCAATCCTTATACATGCTTTGCTATGCTTAGGTTCATGCTAGAATACATACTACTTGTTAACTCGGCTTAACAATTATAGCGCTATAGGAGTAGCACACCACCCGACGGGGTTTTGTTAAGTCTTTATTCTATAACGGTCTCGTTGCTTTTGTGACGAGGGATGCTAAATACTAGTGGACACTAGAGTTGACATATTGTTATGCATGATAGTTTGACCTTGATATACCAAATGCTATGTTGGATTGAAAATACTTTTATACACATGTCACGAGTCTAAAACTAGTGTACTCGCCAATACCTTTGTATTGAACTATACTTTTTAAAACATGTTGCAGATTTAGCGATGATGTTGGCGATGCATGGAATCTAGTAGGATGCTTAGATACACACTTTAATTTGTATTCTTATTGCATTGTATTTCATTATTCATGATGTTGTATTTACTTCAAATTCTTGTAATTGATTCTTTAGAAATGAAATAAAATTTACTATTTAAATACTTGTCACAGTTATTAGTATTATGATGTCATGAGCAATCTATTTCGTCTCACTCCGATGTTTCCGCCATCGGTTGGGGTGTGACAGATTGGTATCAGAGCCATAATTCACACCCCCAAAAATCCACACGCAGAGTACCACCGCTTGGAGGCGTGACTGACCAGGATCAAGCCATCAATCATATTGAACATGTAAATAATAAGTAAAAGTAAATGTATTTCAACCAAACCAATATGAAAGGTGTTCAAAACATAAGTGCAATATCAATGTTTAGCGGAAGCATGAAAATAAACCCAACATAAGTATGAATATGTAATGTCAAAACGTTTAATCAAAGTATTCACGATCCTTGTCCAAAACGACCGCGCCTCCTAGTGCAAGCTCCATGTATACCTAACGACCTGCAAGGCATGTAACAGAGAGTCAACAACTAGTTGAGCGAGTTCACAGTGGATTGTTTAGTGACAGTGTTCATTTCGTAAAACGTTTGTTTGTTTAGAAATCCATGTATGGTATATAATTACATCGCGGCCCTCCAGGCATGTTTGCGAAGATTAGTGGGGGTTTCCCGTGTATTGTAGACTAGTTTTATTTGTATCGCGGCCCTCCAGGCATGTGTGCGAAGTTTAGTATCAGTATCGCGGCTATTCCAGGCATGTGTGCGAAGAATCAGTATCAGTATCGCCGCCATTACAGGCATGTGTGCGAAGAGTAGTGGGGGCTTCCCCATGTATCACTAGTCTAGCAGTATCTATAAGTGACCTTTACCAACCGAGGTCAGTATTTCATAATTCCCAACAACAACGTAAATACAGACAATCATCCAATCCCATTCCCTACCCCGGGAATCCCATGCCCTTGTAAGAGTGTGAACTCACCTTGGTTTGCTCGGTATGCTAAGTTAAGTGCTCACAAATAATCAATCAAGTCCTATAGTATGCACGTATACTAAATCAGTTCAAGTTTACAAAGTTCCACATAAAACTGAAATCTCTAAGTGTGCGGGATAGTTAACATCAAGTAACGCGTAAACAGATAGTCACCTTCATATCATTCATGCTTCACATAATTGTCTTTCACAGTTTGTGCTAATGTGGTTATTAAATAACACAATTGCGAGTTATCAGTCATAACGAAGTTAATAACTCAACAGGGTTTATAAACATACAGGAATAATAAACTGACAGTGTAGTTAACTAACAGAGTTAACCAACAAATAAAGTTAACAACTTAACAGGAGTGTACATGCTTAGCGAAGTTTGTATATTTAACAGAGTTGACACTAACTGAACCAACAACAAACTCGGACCTAACATCTTAAATAAAATTCTGACCTTATAAACATCAAATACTCGGACCATGAGTTCCCTTTATAAAATTCGGACCAACAATCAACCAAAACTCAGACTAGAGAATCAACTAAAACTCGGACCACAAGTCCTTGTAAAATTCGGACCATGCTTATTCACAAAACTCGGACCAATCCACCACCAATAAAAGTCGGACCGAACACCCCCTTATAAGAGTCGGACCGAACACCCCCTTATAAAAGTCGGACCATGTATCTCCTACAAAAGTCGGACCTTTCATCATTATAAAGTTCGGACCATGCATCATCCTAAAACTCGGATTTTGTGACTTCACAAAACCCTGACACAAATCTTCGGACTAACAATCATGCAATATTGAAAACCAAATCACAGTTTTTCAATGGAACAGTTACGTTGCAGGTTACGATCAAAAACCCTAATTTTCATACATTGGCAATGCTGTAACCAAAATAACAATCAACCAATTCTAACATATCAGGCATCCTATTGTCAAGCATTTGATTACACAACTATTTACAAACCATTTCACAATAATCAGGATAATCAATAAACACAGAAACTTTGTTTGGAGAACTAGGGTTTGCATGAATCAAATAACCAATGATTAGCAACAAATAATCATTAAACGTTTACCTTAGATTGATTCTAGATGGATTGGGAAATCAAGATTGATGCGAGAGAACTTGTGTAGCCAAGAATGATGAGAGCAATGGTTGTAGAGAGAATGATTTGAACTGCCGTATGATTGGAATTGGTGAGAATGATTAGGGTTGAGAGGTTTTGTTTTATTTTCATTATTAACACTAAACACCCCTAAGTATCATCCTTTACACAAAACACACACACCACATATAATTTACAGTTTCATCACCAAGTTCATGTATTTGTCATATCATTCGTAAAATAACACATAACCATGCAACAATCACAATACACTTTATCATATCACAACGTATACAGTTACAAAGCAAACAAATTGTGTAAGTAAGCAACTAAACAAACAGTGAACGTGCAATAAATGCGAAAGTGGAATCTCGGAAACTCGAGTTGTCACATTATCCCCAACTTGAAAGAAATTTCGTCCCGAAATTTAGCATGCGGTTACCGAGGAAGCTAGTTAAGTTGTATCGTTTACTGGTTTTCTTGGGGTGTCACATCATCACCCCGTTGATTTGGAATTTCGTCCCGAAATTCTGTAGTAGCTTCGGCCTCAGTAGTAGTTGCATTGTTCTGAAATAACTGGGATATTTGAGTTCCATTTGGTCTTCTCGTTCCCAGGTGTATTCTGGGCCACGACGGGAGTTCCAACGAACTCGTACAAGAGGTATTCTGGTGTTCTTGAGGACCTTAACACCCCGGTCCGTGATTTCAACAGGTTCCTCGACGAAATGTAACTGTTCGTCGATAGTGAGTTCCTTTAAAGGAACTATGAGGGTCTCGTCTGACAGACACTTCTTCAGATTCGACACGTGGAAAACGTTATGAACTGCACCGAGTTCTGCTGGTAGGTTCAGTTTGTAGGCCACTTTGCCTATTCTTTCTATGATTTCGAATGGTCCAACATACCGCGGATTGAGCTTGCCTCGTTTACCAAAATGAACCACACCCTTCCAGGGTGAGACTTTGAGTGGCACTCGATCCCCAACTCGAAACTCGAGCGGTTTTCTGCGTTTATCAGCGTAGCTTTTCTGACGGTCATGAGCTGCCGCCATGCGTTGTCGTATCTGTGCAATCCGTTCAGTAGCATCAACTACCATTTCTGGACCTGTGATCTGACTATCACCCACCTCTGCCGAACAAAGAGGTGATCGGCATTTACGTTCGTATAATGCCTCGAATGGAGCGGCTTGTATGCTGGTGTGGTAACTGTTGTTGTACGAAAACTCCACTAACGAGAGATGTTTTTCCCAGCTGTTGCCGAAGTCGATAACACATGCCCAAAGCATGTCTTCTAGAGTCTGGATATTGCGCTCAGACTGCCCATCCGTCTGAGGGTGGTAAGCTGTGCTCATGTCTAACCGGGAGCCAAAAGATTTGTGCATAGCTTGCCACAGTTCTGAAGTGAATCGTGCATCACGATCCGAAATAATAGAGGTTGGCACTCCATGCCTCGAAACAACTTCTTTCAAGTAAATGTCTGCTAGTGTAGAGAACTTGTCAGTTTCCTTGATAGCCAAGAAGTGAGCAGACTTTGTGAGTCGATCCACGATCACCCAAATAGTATCGTTCCCATGCTGGGATCTAGGCAGGCCAGTAACAAAATCCATGGAAATTTCCTCCCATTTCCATTGTGGTATCTTTGGTTGCTGAAGTAGGCCTGATGGTTTCTTGTATTCCGTCTTGACCCTCGCGCAGGTCAAACACTTGCCGACGTAAGTTGCTATGTGGGCTTTAATGCTAGGCCACCAGTACGTAGTTCTAAGATTGTGGTACATTTTATCCGAACCTGGATGTACCGAGTAGCGGGACTTATGAGCTTCATCCATTACCAGCTCGCGTAAGTTGCCATAATGTGGAACCTAAATGCATCCTGTTACGTAGTAGGCGCCGTCTTCCCTTTGTTCTAACCGTTGCCTTGAGCCGCGTAGGGCTTCAGCCCTGACGTTTTCTGGTTTCAATGCTTCTACCTGAGCATCTCATATCTGTGCAGGAAGACTAGACTGAATAGTAAGTTGTAATGCTCGCACGCGTCTAGGCGTAGTGTCTTTCCGACTGAGGGCGTCAGCCACAACATTGGCTTTGCCTGGATGGTATTTGATAGCGCATTCGTAATCATTAAGTAGCTCGACCCATCGACGTTGCCGCATGTTCAATTCCTTCTGCTTGAAGATATGCTCGAGACTCCTGTGATCGGTGTAGATAGTGCACTTGGTACCGTACAGGTAGTGTCGCCATATCTTAAGCGCGAAAACAACAACTCCAAGTTCTAAATCATGTGTAGTGTGGTTCCGCTCGTGAACTTTAAGTTGGTGCGAGGCATAAGCATTGACTTTATCCCTTTGCATCAATACACAACCAAGACCCTGAATCGACGCATCGCAGTAGACCACAAAATCGTCTGTGCCCTCTGGCAATGAGAGAATAGGTGCGCTGCATAGCCTATCCTTTAGGTGTTGAAAAGCCGTTTCTTGTGTATTACCCCAACGATAGGTAACACCTTTCTGTGTCAGTAATGTAAGCGGCTGTGCGATCTTTGAGAAGTCTTTGATGAATCGTCTGTAATAACCCACCATCTGTTGGTGTACGCGGTGCAGGCCAGTTCCTGATCGAATCTACCTTGGATGGATCAACATGAATCCCATCCTTGTTTACCACATGTCCCAAAAAGTGGACTTCACGAAGCCAGAAGTCGCATTTTGAAAACTTGGCATACAGTTGTTCCTTTCGAAGAAGTTCCAAAATGAGTCGCAAGTGCTGTTCGTGTTCCTCCTGACTCTTGGAATAGATCAGGATGTCGTTGATGAAAACGATCACAAACTTGTCCAGGTAAGGCTTGCACACTCTATTCATTAGATCCATGAAAACTGAAGGTGCGTTCGTTAGCCCGAACGGCATGACTAGAAACTTGTAGTGGCCGTAGCGAGTTCTGAATGCTGTCTTAGAGACGTCCTCATCCCGGACTCTCAGCTGATGGTAACCTGACCTCAGGTCAATCTTGGAGTAGTAGCTCGACCCTTGCAGCTGGTCGAATAAGTCATCAATACGTGGCAGAGGGTAGCGGTTCTTCACTGTCACCTTGTTGAGTTCGCGGTAATCTATGCACATCCTGAAGGTACCGTCCTTCTTTTTCACGAATAACACTGGAGCTCCCCAAGGCGAAGAGCTAGGACGAATAAAGCCCTTATCCAAGAGCTCTTGCAATTGCTTAGACAGTTCTTCCAGTTCGGTTGGAGCTAATCGATACGGTGCGCGAGCTATTGGTGCTGCTCCTGGAGCTAATTCGATTTGAAATTCGACCTGGCGGTGAGGCGGTAGACCAGGTAAGTCTTCAGGAAACACTTGAGGAAAGTCGCGTACAACAGGGATATCCTCTAATCTCTTCTCTTTCGTTGAAGCATCTGTAACAAGTGCTAGAATGGCAGTGTGACCCTTTCGTAAACATTTCTGAGCCTTTAAAAAGGAGATGATGCCAACCACGGCACCACTCTTGTCGCCTTGAACCTCGAGAGGTTCTTTACCCGAACGGGGAATACGAACGATCTTCTCCTTGCATTAGATCTCTGCTTGTTGCTGGGATAACCAATCCATACCAATAACGATGTCGAAACTACCCAAAACTATAGGAATGAGGTCGATGGAGAAAGTCTGACCGGCTAAGACAATGTTACAACCTTTGACTACATGTGTGGCCTCTAAACTTTTACCGTTGGCTAACTCTACGACATGTTTGGTGTTTAAGGGTGTTGGTGTACATTTTAACATTTGACTAACTTTTAAAGACACATAACTGGTATCCGCACCCGAATCAAACAATACAGAAACATAAAAGTCGTCGAGAAGAAACTTACCCATAACCACGTTAGGATCATTCCTTGCGTCACCCTGCCCCAGCACGAACACACGACCCCTGGCATCGTTTCCATTATTGTTTCCCCCGTTGTTGTTCCCATTGCCCTGATTGTTGTTATTGTTGTTGTTCTGGTTCTGGTTTAACTGGGGGCAGTCACGTTTGAAGTGGCCTTCAGCACCACATTGATAGCATCCTCTGTTGCCTCGCTGCTGTTGCTGCTGCTGGTTTCGTGGAGCAGGTGGTTGTTGTTGCTGATTCTGATTTGCTGGTCGTGAGCTCCTACAATCTTTAGCCTCATGACCCATCTTGAGGCACCGCTGACAACGACCCTTGTTGCACTAACCGTTGTGATGCTTGTTGCAAGTATTGCACCTTGGAAGATTTCCCCGATATCCACCCTGTCTTTGATTACCCGAAGCTTGCTGACCAGGGCTCTGGTAGTTATCAATCTTGCGCTGCTGAACTTGTGACTGAGCTGTAGCTGAACCTTTGCTGGAATCCCCATCCCATTTTCGTTTGTTATCACTGAGAGTAGCGGAAGTAGTAGCACCGGTAACACTGATACGTATAGGCAGCCTGTTCTTTCCACTGCCTGGTCTGTGAGGCGATGAGCAAGACGCTGAATATCCTGGATGTTAGCAAGGTTGGCCGATGTCACGTGGCTTTGAATTTCTAGTGCCAACCCCTTGAGATACAACTCAATACGTCTGATAGGAGGGTCCACCATAGTTGGACATAGAACGGCCAGTTCGTTTGACCTTTTCGTATATGCCTCAATTTCCGACCCAGTCATCTTCAAATGAAAGAACTCCACTTCTAACTTGTGGATGTCGTCACGTGTGCAGTATTCCCGTTTAATCAGCTCCTTGAAATCATTCCAAGGAGTGGCGTTAGCAGCTGCCAATCCTAAAAGTTGAACTTGCGCATTCCACCAAGTCAGCGCGATTCCTTCCAGTGTGCCAGTGGCGTACTTCACCCTGCGAGCCTCAGGGCATTCACACATCTCAAACACAGACTCGAGCTTTTCAAACCAACGGAGGAGTCCCACTGCTCCCTCTATGCCACTGAACGTGCTTGGACGACAGTCCATGAAATTCTTGAATGTGCAAACAGGTGGCTGAGCATGTTGACCTCCTGCTTGTGCGGCTGCAAGTGCCGCAGCAACTTGTTCGTTGATGAGAGCCGTCAACTGGGCTTGTGTCAAGTTAATGCGTCCAACCATGATCTTCATAGCAAAGGTAACATAAGTGAGAGAGCGGTCGCGAATAGTGCGATGACAGAAGAGAGTAAGCACACAAGTGTTCTCAAGCAATAACGAATAGTAGGCAATGTAATCTAAGCATACCACGAGCAAAGTTCTATGTATTTCTAGCAAGTAGGCAAAGTAAACATGAATAGTGGTACCTATGGTGTTGAGCCTTGCATGTGGAGCGAAGCGTCGTTGTGGATCGTTGAGCACTGTACTGGTTATAGTCTGGTTTTAATAAAAACGTTTTCCCCATATTAAAACCAAGTTCTCTATAACCAATGGCTCTGATACCAATCTGTCACACCCCCAAAAATCCACACGTGGAGTACCACCGCTTGGAGGCATGACTGATCAGGATCAAGCCATCAATCATATTGAACATGTAAATAATAAGTAAAAGTAAATGTATTTAAACCAAACCAATATGAAAGGTGTTCAAAACATAAGTGCAATATCAATGTTTAGCGAAAGCATGAAAATAAGCCCAACATAAGTATGAATATGTAATGTCAAAACATTTAATCAAAGTATTCACGATCCTTGTCCACAACGACCGCGCCTCCCAGTGCAAGTTCCATGTATACCTAACGACCTGCAAGGCATGTAACAGAGAGTCAACAACTAGTTGAGCGAGTTCACAGTGGATTGTTTAGTGACAATGTTCATTTCGTAAAATGTTTGTTTGTTTAGAAATCCATGTATCGTATATAATTATATCGCGGCCCTCCAGGCATGTTTGCGAAGATTAGTAGGGGTTTCCCATGTATTGTAGACTAGTTTTATTTGTATCGCGGCCCTCCAGGCATGTGTGCGAAGTTTAGTATCAGTATCACGGCCATTCCAGGCATGTGTGCGAAGAATCAGTATTAGTATCGCGACCATTACAGGCATGTGTGCGAAGAGTAGTGGGGGCTTCCCCATGTATCACTAGTCTAGCAGTATCTATAAGTGACCTTTCCCAACCGAGGTCAGTATTTCATAATTCCCAACAACAACGTAAATACAGACAATCATCCAATCCCATTCCCTACCCCGGGAATCCCATGCCTTGGTAAGAGTGTGAACTCACCTTGGTTTGCTCGGTATGCTAAGTTAAGTGCTCACAAATAATCAATCAAGTCCTATAGTATGCACGTATACTAAATCAGTTCAAGTTTATAAAGTTCCACATGAAACCGAAATCTCTAAGTGTACGGGATAGTTAACATCAAGTAACACGTAAACAGATAGTTACCTTCATATCATTCATGCTTCACATAATTGTCTTTCACAGTTTGTGCTAATGTGGTTATTAAATAACACAATTGTGAGTTATCAGTCATAACAAAGTTAATAACTCAACAGGGTTTATAAACATACAGGAATAATAAACTGACAGTGTAGTTAACTAACAGAGTTAACCAACAAATAAAGTTAACAACTTAACAGGAGTGTACATGCTTAGCGAAGTTTGTATATTTAACAGAGTTGACACTAACTGAACCAACAACAAACTCGGACCTAACATCTTAAATAAAATTATGACCTTATAAACATCAAATACTCGGACCATGAGTTCCCTTTATAAAATTCGGACCAACAATCAACCAAAACTCAGACTAGAGAATCAACTAAAACTCGGACCACAAGTCCTTGTAAAATTCGGACCATGCTTATTCACAAAACTCGGACCAATCCACCACCAACAAAAGTCGGACCGAACACCCCCTTATAAAAGTCGGACCGAACACCCCCTTATAAAAGTCGGACCATGTATGTCCTACAAAAGTCGGACCTTTCATCATCATAAAGTTCGGACCATGCATCATCCTAAAACTCGGATTTTGTGACTTCACAAAACCCTGACACAAATCTTCGGACTAACAATCATGCAATATTCAAAACCAAATCACAGTTTTTCAATGGAACAGTTACGTTGCAGGTTACGATCAAAAACCCTAATTTTCATACATTGGCAATGCTGTAACCAAAACAACAATCAACCAATTCAGGCATCCTATTGTCAAGCATTTGATTACACAACTATTTACAAACCATTTCACAATAATCAGGATAATCAATAAACACAGAAACTTTGTTTGGAGAACTAGGGTTTGCATGAATCAAATAACCAATGATTAGCAACAAATAATCATTAAACGTTTACCTTAGATTGATTCTAGATGGATTGGGAAATCAAGATTGATGCGAGAGAACTTGTGTATCCAAGAATGATAAGAGCAATGGTTGTAGAGAGAATGATTTGAACTGCCGTATGATTGGAATTGGTGAGAATGATTAGGGTTGAGAGGTTTTGTTTTATTTTCATTATTAACACTAAACACCCCTAAGTATCATCCTTTACACAAAACACACACACCACATATAATTTACAGTTTCATCACCAAGTTCATGTATTTGTTAAATCATTCGTAAAATAACACATAACCATGCAACAATCACAATACACTTTATCATATCACAACGTATACAGTTACAAAGCAAACAAATTGTGTAAGTAAGCAACTAAACAAACAGTGAACGTGCAATAAATGCGAAAGTGGAATCTCGGAAACTCGAGTTGTCACAATAACTATAGGGAATTAGGAAAAATTGCCATGCGTTTTACCTAGTCTATAGTTCTAGAGCTTTACTCTTATGTTTCGCTTGAACCACTTGCATGATACTTTATTTGCTCCTTATTATTTTCTTTTGACCTTTTCAACATATATGCCACTTTGTGTTAATACTTGCTTTATTATTTGTTAAAATTTATTGTATTGTCCCATTCTTTATGTGCTATTCTTGAAATGTCTTTTACGTGTTATTTTCTTGAGATGCTTTATGTGCTTATACTTATTATTATTTTGAACATACGTCTTTTTACTCGTTTATACAAAAATCGAAACCACTTGTAATACACAAACGAGACGACTTCACCAAAATAGGCGTGAAACCCACAATTTGGTTAACAACTATCAATTCATCTACTTTTCCTTTTACATGAAATTCACCATCAAGATAGGAGTGAAATCCTCACCTTGATGGAGAAATTAAAATTTCAAATTCTAGTGGACCCTCGTCAAAGTGTTGAAATTAAATTTGACCTGACGAGTACCAACCACACTTAGGATACGAAATCGCTAAGTTAGGGGTGAAACCCACACATTGTCGACTAGTTCCACTCCTTGAATTTTTCATAAATCCCGCCAAGTCTCAAAATTTCGATTGATTTGGGACATGTAGTAACCGGAAGGGTAAATACCGTTAACCGACTTGTCGGCGAGAGTATTCCACCTATTTGGCCAAATCATGCTCCTGAAATTCGAAAGACTTTTCGACCACTTTGGTTAGTCAAAGTTCCATTTTGGAACCATCCCAAATTTTAATCAAACATGTGTTTCTATTATTTATTTTATACGATGATGTTGGTGATGCATGGAATCTAGTAGGATGCTTAGATACACACTTTAATTTGTATTCTTATTGCATTGTATTTCATTATTCAGATAATGAAAGCCAAAACTGGTTCACAACAGTGGATTCATCATAATCAGCTGTTTGCATTAAGCTTTCCCCTTGACAGTGGTTATTTGGCAACTGACAGACTTCAAAGCACTGCTCAATAAGACAACTGCTACTAAAGTACTGATGAAGATTAAAGGCTGAAGCTCAATCTACTGACGGAATCCAAGCACTGCTGAAGAGTTAAAGCACTGCCCATTCAAGGTCTGATCACCCTTTGAAGAAAGCACTGATGCTCAAACATCAGTGGTTGACTACATCAGTGGAATGAAGAATCAGTGTTTATACATCAGTAATTAGAATGTAATCAGTGTCTGTATCGTCAGTAGTTATAGATTAGTGGATAGAGTTTGTTAGGTTGTTAGATGTCACTTTCATGGTGACGTCTGCTGAGATGCTTCAGTGGTTTGGTTTGCCTATAAATGTAACAGTACCCTGTACTGTTACATTTGATTGACTCAGTGGGTTCTTCTCCTCATGTCTAATCCTTTCATCTTGTGCAATCAACCATGGAGTATCAGGCTGAGGGAGAGTTTAGCTTGTAAGCATGCTTTGTAATCTTTTGACTTATATTGTAATCATTCGACACAATATGAAGCATGTGTTCATCAAAACTATTTTCTCCTTGATTGTGTTTACAAAGTTTGTTTTCATTTCCGCTGCATTTAAATCTCAATTCATATCTATTGATTTGTTGAATTTAAACAAACAAACACTTTCATGACAGCCTCCGATCCTAACAATTGGTATCAGAGCCCGGACAGTCAAATTCGATCTAACAATCAATTTGACATAACAGTTCAGCTCAAAATTCATTGATGCCAAGGTTGATTGTATTTTATTGAAAGACAGAGTAACGGGTGAGCACGTTCAAAATTGCTATTCAAAAACTCTGTAAAACAACCAAGATGTCATAAGACACACAAACTTTTCATAACAAGTGATGTCATGCATAAATCACCTATAGTTTTCAGATCTGAAAATATGTCTGATAATAATGGTATAATCAAGTGTTAATGTGAAGTTTGTGTTATTTCCATCATGTTTGATACTAAAGTGTGAACCTCTGTTAAACAAAAACCTAGTTTCGTAAAAGCATTAGTATTTTTGTTAACATGAAAGGAGGGAAATTAAAACTTTAGTTATCGAATCTTATGTGTTGAAAAACAGGTTGAGAATCCTGTTAAAAGGATCAAATCAACTTTGTTAAGAACACATTAAGAAAATCAGGTGTTAAGACAGATTAAATCATTTGTAATGTGAGATTTGATATAAGCATGTGTAAAATGTCCAAGTCTCTCCAAACATTGCTGTAAAATGATTCTGGTCTAAGTATTTCTTCAATAAAAACCTCCCAGTAAGTATTTTAGTACTTATGAATGGGAAGGGTAAAAAGGGAAAAAGAAAAATCACAAAAACTCAAAAGTGTGTTTATCTCAAAACTTTTGAAGTCAAAAGAAAAGAGTATAAATGTAAAACACTTAAGAGTCCAAAATTGGGTGAACAATGGTCATCAAGCAGCTGTGTGCATACATTGATTCAGGAAAGTTCAGGTAACAATAGTATCACCAGTAATTAAACTTAAAAGAGGACTAGGCAAGTTTTTCAGTGTCATCACATGGTAACGGGACTTTCAAAACCTATGTGTACATGTCTCCTCATTTTTGCAATCAATTGACAAGGAAATGGTCTCAAACAGTGGCTATTATGATGTATTTCAAATCATCGACCATTTTCTTAAAACTTGAGAATGATGTGACTATGAGTTTAATTGGAAAGTATACCAGATCCTTTTTGATGTTGTTTTCAGAATAACCTTTAATTATTTTTCTTGAAAAGGTTTTTCTCAATAAAACAGGATATATTATTCATTATTTTTCTTTAGAATGATATATTTTGTATTTTTTACTTCTTTTATATAGTAAAAAAAAATTTCATTCTCCTGTTAGGATGTAAAACCCTTATTTTTTTGTGGTGATGCTATCCTTGAAAACAGATCAAAAGGAAATGGTACAAGTGTCAAGGTCATATCAAACTCAAGTTTGTTTTAACACAGATCAAAGATTGATTGCCAATAGACCCTAAAATACTTGGATACTCATGTCCTAATTAAAATATTATGACACAAAATAAGTAGCTATTGTAAAATGGGCTTTCATCATCTGGGGTACTAAACCACTGTCAGTAATTTATAAAGGCTTCAAAACTGGTAATAGACATGTGGCAAAACCTTGAATACAAATTCCTGTAAAAACTGCTGACATATTAAACTTGACAATTTGCATCTAAAATGTATTTTGTTAAGGACAACATTCTTGCAGATATTTCATAAAGACCATCAACAGATGTTTGGACATGATATTGTGATTACACAAGACAAAATCATTTCCCTTCATCAGAACAAGCAGATGCTAAAAAAAAAAAAAAGCCTTTTGTCAAAAGCTTATTCACTGTTGCACTAACAGTTGCTGACTTAATGGTCTTTCAAATCCTTACCATTTCTTTACCCCTAACTACTGTTGTACTCAAACATCTGCTTTCTAAAGTCTGTCCACTGTTGAAAGTCAACCCCTGTTCTCTTACTCTGTTGATAAGCACTGTTGTTCAAAACCAGTGTTGTATCCACTGATGTGCTATCTACTGATAGTAAAAATCACCCACTGCTCTCATTATTACCGTTGCAACCACTGATATTTGCTTCATCAGTGGCTCTCAAAACAACTGTCCTCCATTATTCATCTTTTCATCAGAGGTTGGCACGTGGTCAGTTTTTAGCCATCAGATCATTGTAACCGTTGCCACATCAGCATTCACTTTTTCCCTAAATAAAACCCTGACCAAAACCCCAAACAGGGTTTTACACTATCGAATTGAATTCCAAAAATTCTCTTCTCAAAACAGTTTCCCACTCTTCATCACAAATCTCTCTTTGATCTTCTTCATCAAAATGACGAAATCAAAATCAAAATCATCCTCATCCTCTGCTTCCAAAGACGCCACTCAAATGGCCGCTGAACCTATTGAAATTCCATACAAATCTCCTCACAATTATGTGGGTTTACTCACAAAACCCACTACCACACACACCTTCGATTCCATCATCGACACCATATCTGCATCAAAGTACAAAACTTTGCTAACTGCAGATGCTCCTATTTACCAACAAACCCAGAGAGAGTTCTGGAAAAATTCTACCCTTGAAAAATAAGGAGACATCTTCATAGCCATCAACTCCTCCATACAGGGTAAAGCGATTCAAATTACTCCACAATCAATCTCAGAAGTCTTTAAACTTGATGATCAGAAAGGTAAAACTTCTTTATCTAAAACCGAGTTGAAAACTGATTTCTTGAAAAGGGGGTATGCAAAACAACCAAAAAGAGATACCTTACAAAAAGGTTTCTTTCCTTCTGCACCTAGGTTTTTATTTCACACCCTTTTGATGTGTGTTTCAAATAAAACAACTGCTTTTAACGAAATACCATTAAAGATTCAATGCCTGGGTTATGCTATTTTAAACAATGAAAATTTTAACTATTCCCAGGAAATCTTTGATGATCTTGTAAAGAATGTTGATAGCAAATCATTTTTTGCTCTTTCCAAGATCTCTAAGCTACTATCTTAAACAAAAATTTGGAAAGGAAAATGAAAATTTGCTCAAACAAGGTGTTTATTTTCAAATAAATGGTTTAACACCTGAAACATTCTCTAGAATGTTAACACCTTCAAAAACAAAAGCAGAGGTGCCTGAGCAGAATTTAGCAGATAACATTGCTCCTCAGGTATCGGCTGCTAAGCCCACTGCTCCAGGTGATCATAGCAGCATAACCACTGCTTTGAAACCCACACCTGCCATTACCAAAAAGACCAAAAAGAAAACATCCAGAAAGCCCCCCATACCCAAAACCAAGGCACCTCTGGAAGATGAGATCCCAGAGCCACTGCCAGTGATAACACAAATGTCACCTATAACCACTGCTGCTGCTTCCTCATAGCAGATGGAAGAAAGATCTCCACCTTTGCCTCAAACTCCTCCTGCATCCTCACAAAAGGATCAGGTTGTAAACACAGGGACCCCACAATATGAAGCTCTGGACCCAATTGGATCGATCTTCCTCAGTCCTGATCCGAAGGACATGTCTCTTTCAACACCCATATCTTCACCCCTTTCATTACCACAAACAATATTACCCTTGTTGCATGCAGTTGATGTAGTTCAGACACAAACCAGTTCCTCTCAATCACCTTTCACTGAGAGTACACTCCCACAAGTGACTGGGTCTGATACTTATACCTCTGCTATCCACTGGTTCAAGTGGAGCAGCCACTACAAATGTTGAACCCACTGGTTTACATTTGGACAGTGGTTACATTCATAAGACTCCCTTGAAGGCAATTCCTTCCATAGCACCTCTGAGAACCACCAGTGAGTTTGTTATGACCACTGGTACCTTCAAAAGGCTATCAAGTGCTGAAGGAAGAAGACCCCAGTACCAAGAACAAGGGGCATCAATAAATGACTTTTGGGATTCATTTCCTAAGTCACACATTGGTACAACCACTGCTGGTGGGGAATCAGATGATCCCATTAACTTGGGTGATGATTTAAAATATTAGGAATTGACGGGAAGAATTGAAAATCTGGAAACATCTGTCACCGAAATTAAAGATATGGTTCAACAGCTATTAAAAGCTCAAAAAGTGCAACCCACTGCTGTTCCACCTCAAGCACCTGCTCCACCACAAGCACCTGCTGTAAATGAGCTCTGGAACTTATTTAAACCCCTACTCCAACAACAAAAACAAATGGCTGATCAACAGCATGCAATACATGTACAAATGCTGACAAACATGGTGGAGTCAAGGTTTAAAGATACTCAAGCAGACATCAAAGCTATCAAGGCTCACATCCAAAGCACCACTGGAAAAGTTCCTCCCACTGTCCTCTTCATGAATAAACCCTTTCCAAATAATGCCAAAAAGGGGGAGAAAATAAAGTGGAAGAGGAAGGGAATTGAGGATGGTGTTTATATTGAAACAGAAAAAGATAGCCAGACTAAAGCCCCCGTATCAACAATCACCACTTCACCACACATCAACAAAACCATTGCTTTACCATCATTATCATCTATAATCACATCACCACCACCAAAACCAAATTCACCACCATTACCTCCTGCCATAAAGCAGAAGACAACAGATGTTACAACATCTGTTGTAATGACAACAGTGGTTGAAACACCAGTTGTTTCAACACCTGTTAGTCAGACACTTTCCACCTCTCAAATCACTACTATTTCAACACCTGCTCAAAAGCAGAAGACACCTACTGGCGCATCAGTAGTTGTAATGACAACAGAGGTTGAAACACCAGTTGTTCCAATAGCTGTCAGTCAACCATCCACCACTGCTCTCAATAATTCTACATCACAACCAAAATCCCCTTCACCCAAAAAGCTTTACACAAGGAAAAGGAAATTTCAGAAGAATGCTAATGATATACCAGCACCTATTCCTTTATCCTCTGCATCTTACAATGTCATAAATCCACAACCACCCACTCAAATATCCTCCACTAGAATTGAATCTGTTGTTGAGAAATATCCACTGGAATTGGAAGCTGTAAAGGATGAGATGAAACAATTCTATACAATAGATGATCCTTGGGAAAGATGATTTCCTTCTCTCATTGGCTTCAGGAATCCATTAAACATGAGTGAGTATCTAAAACTCAAAGCCAGGCAAGCAGATATAAGAGCTAGAATTGAGTGCAAAGATCAAGGTGATAAAGCCATTTATGAAAGAATGGAGTTTTTACTCACTAAGGACAAACAAATGGAAGATTATGCAAAAGACCTGAGCAAAGACATGTCAAATATGCCACCTGATGCTGCCCTACAAAAGGTAATGAGAAAGGAGTTTCTTGAATTCATCATGAAAGAAAAGTTCTATTCAGCTAAAGTGGAACAATTCAGTGAATGGCCACTCATTGCACTAAAGCATGAGGTAAAAGGGATCAAGAGAATCAAGAATGATCCTAGTAAGAAAAGAACAGCTCCAAACTGGAGCAAATACAAAATGGCCATTGATAAACTCACTTCAGAATACAAGAAAAAGAAACAGGAGTTAGTGGATGCAAATGTGGATACTGCTAAAGCCATAGCAAAATGGACAAAGCAGTATACAGATGAGGCTTATGAAAGGCTGAAAAGAAGAAAAATGATAGATCCTAATTTACCAAAGAAGCCTGAACACAAAGAGCCAAAACAGGTCATTGATCCTAAACCACTGTTCACATCAGCAGATATCCCAATCATTGTGATAAACCAAGAAAAAGGGAAACTGTTGACTAATGAAGAAGAAAAAGAAAAGGAAACTGAGTACTTTACAAAAGCCATCAAGAAAATGGGTTTAAATGAAGATAGCTCAGCAAAACTTCAAAACCTTGTAAAAAAGGTAGTAAATAAACCTGCATCACCAAACACTTCAGCAGATATGACAGCCATTGAGCTAGATCAAAAGAAGAGACAAGAGCTGATTGAACAGGTAATTGCAGAAGACATAGCTGCAGCAAATGAAGTCATAAAAAGGGCCTTCAAACAAACTTCAACTGAAAATTCAGAACTAGCAAAGGCTCAGAGTATTGATCAAGCCGAAAACTCTGAACTAGCAAAAGCCCAGTGTACTAATCAGGCTGAAAACTCTGAACTAGAAAAAGATCAAATTGTTGATCAACAATTTTTCACAAGGCCTCAATCTCCCAACTCATCTGTGAATAAATCTCTCCCAAGAAACCCATTGGGTTCAAAAGTACTAAAATGGATGTCTAATCAAAAGACCCATGTATTGACCCTGATCAGATCTAATGGAGAAGTTAAGCACATATCAAGTGATCAAGCACTAGGCCTAGGTGTTGAAGATCTACAAGATCTCCTTGAGCTTACACTGTGTAGGGACGAGGGTGATACAAGTTCTCAGGATTTTGAGATTCAATTTAAAGAATAAGTTAGGGAACTTCTGATGAGAAATAAAAATCCAGAATAATGAAGAGTTTTGGCATTATCTGTTCCAGGGGGAGATTGTTGGGATTGAACCCTACCAGAGGAACAGATAATGAAAGCCAAAACTGGTTCACAACAGTGGATTCATCATAATCAGTTGTTTGCATTAAGCTTACCCCTTGACAGTGGTTATTTGGCAACTGACAGACTTCAAAGCACTACTCAATAAGACAACTGCTACTAAAGTACTGATGAAGATTAAAGGCTGAAGCTCAATCTACTGACGGAATCCAAGCACTGCTGAAGAGTTAAAGCACTGCCCATTCAAGGTCTGATCACCCTTTGAAGAAAGCACTGATGCTCAAACATCAGTGGTTGACTACATCAGTGGAATGAAGAATCAGTGTGTGTACATCAGTAATTAGAATGTAATCAGGGTCTGTATGGTCAGTAGTTATAGATCAGTGGATAGAGTTTGTTAGGTTGTTAGATGTCACTTTCATGGTGACGTCAGCTGAGATGCTTCAGTGGTTTGGTTTTCCTATAAATGTAACAGTACCCTGTACTGTTACATTTGATTGACTGAGTGGGTTCTTCTCCTCATGTCTAATCCTTTCATCTTGTGCAATCAACCATGGAGTATCAGGCTGAGGGGGAGTTTAGCTTGTAAGCATGCTTTGTAATCTTTTGACTTATATTGTAATCATTCGACACAATATGAAGCATGTGTTCATCAAAACTATTTTCTCCTTGATTGTGTTTACAAAGTTTGTTTTCATTTCCGCTGCATTTAAATCTCAATTCATATCTATTGATTTGTTGAATTTATACAAACAAACACTTTCATGACAGCCTCCGATCCTAGCATTCTTGTAATTGATTCTTTAGAAATGAAATGAAATTTACTATTTAAATACTTGTCACAATTATTAATGTTATGATGTCTCGAGCAATCTATTTCGTCTCACTCCGATGTTTCCGCCATCGGTTGGGGTGTGACAATAAAACCTTCATTCTGCGATCTTCAGAAACTATAATTGATAAACGATAACTCACAGAATCTTAATGGATCTTAAACAATCCAAATTCGTATTCCTATAATAACTAGTGGCGGTTATGGAGTGTTATCAATTAATTGAACCAATGAGAAAATTACTTGTGTTACCCTTTTGAATTAATTTAGATTGAGGACACATGTCATCTCCACAATATTTCTCACACTTCTCACACTTTAAGCCATTTGTACAGGATCTTTAATATTGTTTCCCATATACGTCTTTTAAATATAAGTTATGGTATAATTTTTGTTTTATTCTTTCTTGAGTAAACTGCAAAACTGGTCCCTGAGGTTTGGTCACTTTTGCCACTTTAGTCCAAAACTGAAACCTTTTGAATCTGGGTCCCTGTGGTTTCAATTTTGTTGCCATTTTCATCCAAAAGCAAAATCTGGTCTTATTTTTTCAATTAACATCCAACTTGTTGCCATTTTCATCCAAAAGCAAAATCTGGTCTTATTTTTTCAATTAACATCCAACTTTTTGTCTTTTCCCTCCTTTTTAATGAAGGGCAAAATGGTCAGATTTTTTTAATTTGTTATAATAAAATGTTAAAAGACCATTTCGCTCTTCATTAAAAGAGAGGAAAAAGACAAAAAAGCTGGATGTTAACTGAAAAATCTGACCAGATTTTGCTTTTGGATGAAAATGGCAACAAAATTAAAACCACAGGGACCCAGATTTAAAAGATTTGAGTTTTTGACTAAAGTGGAAAAAGTAGTTAAACATCAGGGACCATTTTGGCAGTTTATTCTTCTTTTTTAGATTTGTAATTTATTATTTATTTTGTTTAGTATATTTTCCGGACTTTTAACAGATGATGTTTTATTTTGTGAGGTGTTTATCTTTAGTATTCTTTTTTTTTTTCTAAAGCGATTTCTGGTTTTATATGTTTTTTCTAAAAGGATTTCTGAGTAGTAATGTACAAAAGTTTGGAGCACAAACGTACATGTTATCTAAGCATAGCTACCTTACAATGTAATTGTAACACCTCGAAAACGGGTTTGGTAATCAAACCCCGTTAATACTAAAAGACGGGTAAAGTACCGTTAGTGGTAAAAGTAACCCGGTAAATATTAGGATTTAAATAAATAATCCTCATGTTAAATACAACGTGAATAAAAGCTTTTAAGGAAATAAGTTTATAAGAGGCCCGAATTAACGGGACTTAAAATAAACTAAGTCATAACTTTCCCAAATTTACCAAGTAGCTAGGAAGAAGGTGTCTTAAAACAATGAAGAAAACAAGGGTAATAACCCTCTTTATAAAGTTACAAACTAGAGGGGCTAAAAAGGAAAGATTTATAACTTAATTTATTAAAATTAAACACTACACACACACTAGGAGTGTGTGCGCGTGTAATCGATTAGAAGAAAGAGCCAGGAACTCAAACCCTAGCTCATCTCAATTTCACCAAATTGAAGGGCAAAACTAGCTCAAATCAAATGCATGATCACGTATAAACGACCACCAAGTCAAGGGGATCGTAAGGTATGTTAAATTTTGTAATTTGGTGATGTCTTAGAATTTATGATGAACAATCTTGATCGAAATTCGTGAGTGAAAGTGGAATGTATGAGTGATATGTGTTGAATTTATGCTTAGAAGCAAACCCTAGATGAAAAATTTGATGAACTAGTGTTGAAAACAAGGGATTTGATGATTTCTCTTGTATGTGCTAAGTGGGTTTTGGCTAGATAATGAAGATGATGATATGTTTGTGCTAGAGATCATCATAGTTAATGGTTGATGCAAGATACTTAAACAATTTGCAAGTTTGGGGATTTAACCATACATGACTTGAAATGGGTTTTGTTAATGCAATGATGTTAGTGTTAAACATGCGATTAGAATCATCATATTAGTTAGTAAAGAAAAGCTACTTGAACCATTTAGGTGTTTGAGTACATGAATCATAATTACCATGAATTGGGTTTGGTATAAAAAGAAGGAAATGATGATAAACTCGTGTTTAAAATGATGTTGATATCATCATGTGTTAAGAAAGATTAATGTAGTGTTAATTCGATGGATAATGGTTATATGTCACACCCCCAAAATACCACCTAGGGAGTGTCCCTGATAGGCGTGTGACGTACTGACAATGAGCCACTAATTACATTGAACCCATACAAATTTCAAAAATAAAGTTCTCAACCATTGATAAAATTACCATCACAAGTTTATACGAAACCAATATGTTCAGCGGAAGCAAAAGAAAACCAAAGTTAAACTGTTTTAAACCAAAGTACAGTATCAAGAGTTCAATCACATCAATCTCTCCAATCGACCCACGATCACTTCTGCTACTCCAGACAGCAAGTATCCAAATCCATGAAACCTAACGACCTACAAGCATGCAACAAGTGTATCAGACAAAGCTGGCGAATTCACAGTTTATGAAAACGTTTGTTACCAATTATTTATTCTAGTTCATTAACAAATGCAAAGGTAATATTGATAATATCTCGATACTGAACAAGACGACTCCTGATGTATGTTTTGCCCTTTCCCCAGTGCTCCTATCAAAGCACTGGGCCCGACTGGGTAATTAGTTCACAACCGTCCTCCCCGGTACGGTGTGAGGGTGCCAAACCTAAGTAGCGCTACCAACTAATACCCCGTTACCTCCCCGGTAACAAAAGATGGGACTTAAGAGTGATAGAATGAGAATATTATCCAATATACCAGTTTTACCCAAAAGACTTATCCCTCCCCGGGATACCCACTGACTGTCCGAACCACCGGGAGGCATGCTCAAAAGTAGTGAACTCACCTTTGGTTTACTCGGTAAGGTTAAAATATGTGTTCACAGTTGCTCAATGCAATCCTAATATAATTGCCGATAACGATCAGATTCATACACCAAAATCCACTTATTAAAGCAAGTTGTAACACAGATTGATTACTCATGACGTGTATGACATAGCAGTTCATATAAGTTCATATTACCAGTTCAATCACATGTAGTTCACATAATGCTCAACAATTATTCGAAACACATGTAATCACGTATCGCCACAACTAACTAACTAACAACATTTGACATCTCATCACATTATCTAAACTGAGATGCGGCCCAAAGCATTACCAAGCCGCCGATTAACCAAACAACCCAGCCCATTCAACTAGTGGCCGAGGATGCAACCCAATCTCACAACAACCCGCTTGATCGATGGGTCGCCGTTGTTCCCGGCCCAACATCTCCTAGTCCGCACCCTTAAACCTCCCAGTTTACATGTTGCGGCCCAGCTGAGCAAGCCCAACCAACCCAGTGGCCCACAAAAAGTGTAGGTCCTCACACAACCCTGGCCCAACCGTTTTCTAATTTGAATTGATTTGTTTACGTTGGCCCAATTATATCTAAGACTCAATCAACATGAATTAATGTAATAGTTGTTGGGCCCAAAATCTAAACAGAAACTAATTACCATTTTCGGAGCATACCCCTTGGATCCTGTCTTATACCCTTGTCTACCCGAACCCAGTTTCATCATTTACTCATGCTACACTTTTACCAACACCACTAACATCAATTAGTTTTTTATTATTATTATTAACATTAACAGTAAATTAGAATTAAACAAATAGTACATCTAAATCACATAAACTTAATTCTTATCTCATTAATAGTGTTAGCTAGTCTGACAACATACACATGGCCGACAAGTACTAAACTTCTATGTTCTTTGATTGGGCCGATCACTATTTAGTGGACTGCATTCCTTGAAGGATTCTAAATAGTTATTTATATCATGCACATGTAATTGTGTGTATTGAATCAAGAATCAGAAGCTTTATTGGGCCTTTCAAACAACTGCACGTGACAGAGTTACTATTGTCAAATAAGCACATAAACCTCAATCATCATCAATAAAATATGCAGCCATCTAGTCATCTAACAATAATGAAAGCATACACCGACCTAGGGAAATCACACCTTAATTTCATGCATAATTCGTCACCAGTCCACACAAACCATCATGTTGATCAAATTCATGCATAAGCGAAACAAATACATAAATCCGCAGCTACTCACATGTACGTAATCATAAGAACAACCATGTATATATACATTCCTCGATACATCAGATTGCACGTTCACATGATCATCAAATAGAGATCATTATAAACAACAATCAGGCACATATATATACGAATCAATCGGACAATATTAGTGTGAACATGATTTTTACTAACCACAATCCACACACTGGAATGATGTCTTCGAAAAAGGGGGGGGGGGGGTATCCTGCTGCTGTTCGCACCAAGGTGCGAGGTAGGGTTTTGTTTGCTTTGCTTTATGTTAATCCATAGCATGTTAATATAACTAAACACTCAAGGTTTGGGGCGGTTCATTACTTGACCGAGATGGACTCAAGCCCATATGTTTACTAACTATCAAAAAGGCAGTCTGGGCTTAAGTGGTAATTCAAGTGTAGGCCGATGTGTAGTAAGGTGAGAATTCAAAATGTGTGCGGACCAATGTGTGTCGTGTGTGTGAGTGTGTGGTGAAACACTTAACGGACCTAACCATATTCTTAATTATACTCAAATAGATTTGCATTCGACAATTTAATCAAGGCAACATGTTATGATAAAAGTTTGATACGACAAGAGCGTGGAAGAAAGAAAATTATGAGAGGTTGGAACTACAAGATCGAATGACACAAACCTTTGAAGTTCGGGTTGTCACATCATCCCCAACTTGAAAGAAATTTCGTCCCGAAATTTGATAAGCAATCCAAACAGGATGACTGTGGATTTTCCCCAGGTGCCACATCATCCCCAACTTTGCCAATGACATCAGAAGTTGATTCAACCGTTTGAACAATCGAGGATGCTAGAGCTTCATCTAATCTTTGCATTCCCACGTGAACTCCGGTCCACGTTTTGAGTTCCAACGAACTCTCACGATTGAAATTCGACTGTGTTAACAGTGGGTTCCTCAATAAGGGTATCACAAGTGTTACGTCGAACAGACGCTTCTTTAGGTTCGTCAGGTAACTCAAGTTCGTGCGTCATATCATCGATCCGTTCCAGAAATCCGAAGGTCCCAGCGTACCGCAAACTAAGCTTGCCAAGTTTTGATTATGACACGTTCGCCTACAGCGAACTCCCAGTGTCTTCCTAACTTATCAGCTGTCCTGGCGATCACGCGTTGTTGCCATACGATTTCAAATCTAAATATTCTTCCCCAGAGTTTCGAGTGCAAGTCCTGGACCTGTGATTAGGTTGTCATCCACTTCAGTCCACGAGGAGATTGGCATTATCACCCATGTAGTGCCTCACCCAGAGCTGTCTGAATACTAGAATGGTATCTGCAGCAGTAGGTAAGCGTCCAAAGGTAAGCGTCCTTCCAGTTTTACTAAAGTTAGCCATACGCATGCTCGCAGCATGTCTTCGAGTGCTAGGATGGTTCGTTTACTCAGACCGTTTGTCCTACGGTGATAAGTAATGCTCAAGTCTAGACGTAAGTCGAGGGTGTTGTGCTTTGTCTACCATAAATCAGGTATAGATCAAAATCAAAGGTATCCGGAGTTGGCACCTTGTGTCTGAAAACCGCCTCTCTCAGAGGGACATTCATAAGCTGTGAAGACTCGTCAGTTTCCCTGATTGCAAGAAAGTGTGCTGGTTACGTGAGACAATCAACGATTACCCAGGTGATATTGTCTCTGTTTCGAGTTGTAAGTGGACAAGATGGCAGTCTGTTCTCATTTCCATATGGGTGTTTCTGGTTGCTGACCCAACTAGAAGGTTTCTGATACTACACCTTGACTTTTCCACAAGTCAAATATCATTCACATACATTGCTAGGTGGGCCTTCATGTCCAATTACCAGTACTAGATTTATAGATCCTAATATCTCTCATCAAAACCCAGACGACTAGAATATTGAGGCCGGCGTCCTTTGCTCAACACAAGTTCCCTGCGGTTGCCGTATAGTGAGGCCCACATTCGTTCCATGAGATAGCGAATATCGTCCGACCTGCCAAAGGTTGTTCCCCATGCCCCGCATGGGTTAATCTTGAAGAATCTCCTCCTTCAGTTCTTCAGTTTGAACAGAGCGAGTCTGATCAGGTAGGTTAGAGTTGATAGAGAGCTGCAAGCTCGTGCACGTTCAGGTTTCGCGGTCGTAATCATTCAAAAGTTCCATCCAGCGATGCCATCACATGTTTAGCTCTCTTGAAACAGGGGTACACGGGAGGCCCTTGTGATCGGTCTAAGTGGTGCATTCGGTACCGTCCAAGTAATGCCTCCAACTCGAACCCAAGGACCACGGTTTCCACCGCAGGTTGTGACTCGTGTATTTCCCCTTCGTATATCCACTACGTAAGTTATCGTCCTCTCGTGTTGTATCGGCGTGTAACTGGGACTCTGATTCGAACCATCATGGTATACCACTAGATCACCCGTACACTCGTGTAAAGACGATGCTCAGTGCATTGCAGTGTTAGGTTCCAAAAGCTGAAAAGACGTTCTCCTATTTTGTCTCCCACGAGTTCACAGCACCCTGCTGTGCTAAAGAGATTAAAGTTGCGAGATCCTCGAAAATCATGTGATGAATCTATGATAGTATCCAGCTGGACCAAGAAATTACTATACTCCCGATGGGCCATTTGGTGCCGATCCATATCTAATGAAATGGATCTTCAGCGAGATCTGCATGTATCCCCACTTCGTTGATTACGTGACCAAGAAAGTGTACCTTCCTAATCCTGAAGTCACACTTAGGTAGATTTCGCGTGGTGTTGCTCCTCCCCTAGGAGTCCTAGGACAAAATACAGGTGTCGTTCATGGTGTTCCTTTCCCCTGGTAGCGATTCTAAACATCTCAGATAAACGCGATCGACTAATCTGACAAAACGAGGTTGGCGCATACTACTCATGTGATTCCTAGGGCTGCTGGTGTGTTCGATATCTTAAATAACTTAAACAGAGAATCATAGTGGCCATACTGGATCTTTAACGCCGGGTTAGGAATCATCCTCCCCATGGACTTCCATCAGATGACAATCCGGTCTTAAGTCAGTTACCAGATAGATTCTTGATTATTGCAACGGGTCAAGCAGGTTGTCGATGCGAGGCAGGGGGTGACGGTCTATGATAGCCACCTTGTGGTAGTCTGTACACGTACGAAAGGACTCATCCTTTGTTTCTGCACTAGAGCGCGTTTCCCTAAAACGAGGAGCTAGATCTATAAAACTCCTATCCTGTAGTTTCCCGAAGTTGATTGGATAGTTCTTGCAATCCTTCTGGTGCAAAACGGTAAGAAGTACGAGTAATCAGGGCTGCATCTGGCGCGAGATCAACTGAGATTCCAACTAACAATTGTGAAAGTAAACCTGAAAGTTACTCGAGTAGCACACCGAGAGGAGTCATGAACAATTGGTGGATCCCCGATCCTATTTTCCTTAACCTGACAATCAGAAACGGTTGCTAACATAGCGGGGTAATCCCTCCGTAGACACTTCTGGGCCTTCATAGCTGATACGGCGCTAACCTTTGCACCACTCTGTTGCTTTAGAATAAATAACGATTCTCCACATAAAATTTTCTCCTCACAAGGTATGTCTGCGCGATTTCTGAATAACCAATCCACACTAACTACTGCATTGTAACCATCGGGGTAGTAGAAGGAAGGTCGATGTCGAACACCTGTCCCCCAAGGTCGAGTTTGCATCCTGGCGAACATATAAGGCTTCAATTGACTTGCATCAGCCGACTCCACAACAGGTTCAGTTTCAAGAAGCATCAGGGTTAAACAGAACAGAGACGAAGCGAATAGCTATCCATCCAAGCTATCGTGTTGCTATTACGCCTGGTATAGCCTATGCCATGCTAAATGTCCTTCCATGAGCTTCATTTCCAGTGTTGTTTTCGTCACAAAAATTTCCAGTACTGCCGTCGTTCCCTTGGTTGTCGTCACCTTCGTTTCCATACTGTAAGCTACGATCACGAGTACCTTGATGTTGACGCGACTGTTGCCTCTAATATTGCTGCCTGTAACGGTATCCTGCGTCCTTTCACTAACAAGGTCCATCTTTTCACGTTCCGTGCCACGTCCTAAGGCACTACTCATGGTGCGGGCGGTTACACAGTCCGCTCTACAGTCAATCGTCATCGATTTTGTCCCGATTGATTCGTAAAAGTCGACTCCCATGAGTCGCTGGCTAGGGTTAAGGATTCGATTAGAGTCAAATCGCTGTTGTTCATTGCCGATAACTAGGGTCGTTCAAATGCTGAAGTCGGTAAGGTACTACGTTTACCCCCTTGTCCATCGTTCTTGCAAGTTGACTGAGTAATACATGGTATGTTGCGAGAGTGTTGCAGAAGTGATCGCACTTCAGGATCCAAGGCGTCAACACGCTAAGTTCCAGCAAACAAAAATAAGTGAGGAAAGTATAGCCCAATCATTTGACGCTGAGCCATCCAACTCAGGGACGTTCGTACTAGCACCTAACATTCTACACAATTCGCTAGGCGTTCAGATGTGTGGTCAGGTGATACTCGATAGTATCGAGATTTGTAAGGATTCAGAAAGGGGTGAAAAGATCATGTTCGAGTAGGAGACAATCACTGCTATGACTCCTATAGACTGTTGAGTTCTAACATAACATCAATTAACAGAGCGGAACCCCTCTCACACTCGTTAAGCCTCACTGGGACTCACATGCACCCCACATTATTATTATTTGTGCACCCATAATAATAAGGTAATTTTCATGCTTATCTCAGTGCATCTTAACTCGCGCTAAAAGGCTCCCCGAATTCAAGCAATAAGACAGATGAGGCCACAACATAGATCATGAAAGTTCAAGAAGAGTCGCACTCTTAAAACATGTAACATGGGTTGGTAACATAGAAGTTCATACTGCAGTGCTAAGTGTGCATTCACTTGTGATGTTATTCATATGCAAACACTATAGATACTCTGCAATAGTAAACAAGAAACGAACCTTGCAGTCTGGAGCTGAGTGTCATGGTCGATTTCAGATCTGTTCGGTTATAGTCTGGTTTTATAAAATCGTTTTAAAACCAAGTTCACTATAACCAGTGGCTCTGATACCAAACTGTCACACCCCCAAAATACCACCTAGGGAGTGTCCCTGATAGGCGTGTGACGTACTGACAATGAGCCACTAATTACATTGAACCCATACAAATTTCAAAAATAAAGTTCTCAACCATTGATAAAATTACCATCACAAGTTTATACAAAAACCAATATGTTCAGCGGAAGCAAAAGAAAACCAAAGTTAAACTGTTTAAAACCAAAGTATAGTATCAAGAGTTCAGTCACATCAATCTCTCCAATCGACCTACGATCACTTCTGCTACTCCAGACAGCAAGTATCCAAATCCATGAAACCTAACGACCTGCGAGCATGCAACAAGTGTATCAGACAAAGCTGACAAATTCACAGTTTATGAAAACGTTTGTTACCAAGTATTTATTCCAGTTCATTAACAAATGCAAAGGTAATATTGATAATATCTCGATACTGAACAAGACGACTCCTGATATATGTTTTGCCCTTTCCCCAGTGCTCCTATCAAAGCACTGGGCCCGACTGGGTAATTAGTTCACAACCGTCCTCCCCGGTACAGTGTGATGGTGCCAAACCTAAGTAGCGCTACCAACTAATACCCCGTTACCTCCCCGGTAACAAAAGATGGGACTTAAGAGTGATAGAATGAGAATATTATCCAATATACCAGTTTTACCCAAAAGACTTATCCCTCCCCGGGATACCCACTGACTGTCCGAACCACCGGGAGGCATGCTCAAAAGTAGTGAACT
The DNA here is from genome assembly GCF_002127325.2 of Helianthus annuus. Lineage (NCBI taxonomy): Eukaryota > Viridiplantae > Streptophyta > Magnoliopsida > Asterales > Asteraceae > Helianthus > Helianthus annuus. The sequence goes on along the minus strand of NC_035444.2, from coordinate 141,736,292 downwards.
CACCTTTGGTTTGCTCGGTAAGGTTAAAATATGTGTTCACAGTTGCTCAATGCAATCCTAATATAATTACCGATAACGATCAGATTCATACACCAAAATCCACTTATTAAAGCAAGTTGTAACACAGATTGATTACTCATGACGTGTATGACATAGCAGTTCATGTAAGTTCATATTACCAGTTCAATCACATGTAGTTCACATAATGCTCAACAATTATTCGAAACACACGTAATCACGTATCGCCACAACTAACTAACTAACTAACAACATTTGACATCTCATCACATTATCTAAACTGAGATGCGGCCCAAAGCATTACCAACCCGCCGATTAACCGAACAACCCAGCCCATTCAACCAGTGGCTGAGGATGCAGCCCAATCTCACAACAGCCCGCTTGATGGATGGGTCGCCGTTGTTCCCAGCCCAACATCTCCTGGTCCGCACCCTTAAACCTCCCAGTTTACATGTTGCGGCCCAGCTGAACAAGCCCAACCAACCCAGCGGCCCACAAAAAGTGTAGGTCCTCACACAACCCTGGCCCAACCGTTTTCTAATTTGAACTGATTTGTTTACGTTGGCCCAGTTATGTCTAAGACTCAATCAACATGAATTAATGTAATAGTTGTTGGGCCCAAAATCTAAACATAAACTAATTACCATTTTCGGTGTATACCCCTTGGATCCTGTCTTATACCCTTGTCTACCCGAACCTAGTTTCATCATTTACTCATGCTACACTTTTACCAACACCACTAACATCAATTAGTTTTATATTATTATTATTAACATTAACAGTAAATTAGAATTAAACAAATAGTCCATCTGTCAGACCCCTATATTTCCACGTATTACCGGTGGGGAGTATCGTGACGTAGTTGATATCATCATAGTCAAACAACACAAATTTAAGTGCACAGCGGAAGCAAAAGATAGATTTATTTCAACCAAATAAAATTTTAATATTTAAGTATCACAAGTAGATGAAACAGATCCACAGGCGGATGAAAATAAAGAGGAAACTTGTTCAACAGACTTAATGCATCCAAGCTTGCGAGACTCTTATTGATGCTAAGGAGAGGCCAGCCTATTACGAGTAGTACCCGCACTTAACCTTTTTGGGAAAATACGTCAGTTTGCACTGGTAAATACAATTTAACTGACTCATTTTGAAAATGTTTAAAATTGATTTGAATGCACATGGCACAAAAAGATTTTTATAACTTGGGATAATTATTTGAATATAAACTTGTAAAAGATTTACATGTTTCTTATGCGTTCAGTAGCCCGGGTTGACACCGGGTTAAAGATCAATAGACACACCACATGGTATAGTCCCGCAGCGGTTAAACCCAAAACCGACGGTTATACCTTAATATTTATTTATGCACTAACGGGTGTACGCCTACACCTGCGTGCTTAGGTCGTGGCCATTTCTTAAAATGATGCCAAGGATATCCGGGACATGGTCATCAACCCCCCAAAGGCTTTAAGCAAAACAAAACAATTTTAATGGGTCATTTCAATGAGTTAATCTTCATTTGATTAAAGATTCAATGCCCGACCAAGCGGTATTTTATATACCGTACCCCAAGCCTGTATAGGGAAAATAAGTTAAAAGTATTTACCTAAGCAAGTATAGTCACAATAAGCAAGTGCAAATAGCTTTTACCGAGTCTCCTATTCTGGAACGAAGGTTTATAATAACCTATTAGAATCCTAACGGGTCTTTATTTTAGCCTAAGCTTAGACCGGTTAGTTTTAAAGAAAGATTCGGTTCAACGCGTGATAAAGCGAAGACCGGTTTAGAATGTGGTTTTGACCCGAAAATCTTGCATGCTTTTTTAATATGGGTAACTTAAACACATTCTGGATTTTGAGACAAAAATGATATGGTTTGACCCGCTTCGGCTAATATATGTAAACTAAGTTACATAAGCCGATCCGAACGCGAAAAGTGTGTAACGAGTAACCATATAAATCATATACAAGTTTCCTAAGTTAATATGCCATAAATATATTGTGACATCAGTAAGATATCTTCTATTATGCCCAAAATGATTTTAAACTCAAATTATGCCCCGTAAGGGCATTTAGGTCATTTAAAAGGTTATAAAAGAGTTCAAATAGTAATCTGAGTTGCAGGTCTGATTTATTTAGTAAATATACTTAATTTAATAAGTTATAACAGTAGGGTATCATATATATGTGAAATTTATTAATTATAACCATACTATGCACCGTAGGGGTATTTTGGTAATTTCACATAAGCCTAAAAGGTCAAAACTGGAAATCTGAGTTTAAAACTTTTACTTACTGTTAAAATATAAAAATTTACTGAATATATCAGTAGGTATCAAACCTTATATGTTTAAAATAGTTTTAATACATATTATGCGTTAAAAACGCTTAAAAAGACGATTTGGAGCCATTTCCGGGTTTTCAAAGGAAAGCTGATATTTTTAAAATTCCAAAAGGCTCAAAATAACTTATTTATCATACTAGATCAGTAGAAAAAGGTTTGGTATCAAAAAGATTTGTAAAACTCATTTTATAGCCCGAAAGGGCAAAACCGGTAGTAACCGAAATAAGCTTAGAACTCTAAGTTATGCTCAGCCTAAAAATAAACAAAAATCTCCAAAAATCCCAAAATATTATTTTATATCAGTAGGTAAAAAGTTTTATATCAAAAATTGGGTTTAGATATGCTATGTGCTAATTATGCCATTAAATTACTAAAAAGTTTCTTATTTACGCTAATGAGCATAACTCCTATTCTAGACCTCAAACTGATATCAAATTTTAGGTACAAGTTTATAAATCAGTAGTGAAGGTTCCTACTCTTTTACTTTTTCAAAAATCACATTTTAAGGTGAAAAGGGCATAATAGTCGACATTTAGGCAATTAACGGAAACTTGCATAATAATTGGACAACTAATGAACCAAGCTGTATAGTCACAGGGGGTTATACTAACATGTAACTAAGTCCAAAAGAAGCTCTAAGGCAATCCTAAACTAGGCTTAAACGGGTCAGAACTGAAACTCAAAGTATAAGTTAAACTATGCGACTTTCGGTTTCGAACCGGACCTAAACTGAAAATTGTCGGGGTAAACATGTTTAGACATGCTCTTACATTAATTACCAAGTTATATTAATGATAAAACAGGTTGCATGGATCCTACATTGCTAATTATGCATTAATTTGAAATAAAGCTTTCTGTTGACTTTTTAAGATCAAGTTTGACCCGACAATTGACCTAGTTAGAGTGGGAATCAGAGGGTACCCTTTTAAGGGTTTGTTACCCACATATTTACCTACTCATAGGTATTTTTAATTTGAGAATTGACTGGATAATTATTGATTAATCTCGAAGTCAAACCTTAATTACGACAGTTTGACTTTTAGCTAATTAACTAAGCTAAACTGAATTAGGAAGGGTTAAGGACACTTACAAAGGTCCTAAGAATGATTAGGGATCTTAAGAATACTTGTTGCTGACCAGAGAAGCTCCAGAGAAGTCTTGAATAATTTTCCAAGTGAGCAAGTGAGAATGTTGTAACTTGGTTCCTTTATATAGTGAACAAAATGTCACAAGATTGTCCCACCTAAGTCTATGAATGTTGCCAGATGAGTCCAGGTGCCCTCTATGATGCCAAAACTAGTTGAAAGATCCCTATATTCGAAAACCACCCATTTAAGGTGGTGCAACCTGCTGAACAGGCAGTTGTCCTAATTCTGTTGCCAGCGACTGGCTTACGGACCGTAAGCAGAAACCCTTGCAGTCCGTATGCTCCTCTTGCGGACCGTATGCTTAAACGGATGCGGTCCGTAACCGACCCTTGCTTAAATCGCCCAGTTCCATCTTTACGGACCGTAAGCCCTTGGCTTTACGGTCCGTATTCGATGACCAGAATCCAAAAATTTGTAAACTTCCAAGCTTTGACCATGCATTCCTTACAAGTCCAAATCTTGTGCTTTCCTTTTCAGTAGAGGGACCAAGTGCTCAGACCTTGCATGCTTTGCATGCTCTTACACATTTTGGTTCTTTGTGTTGAATGCCTCAAGTGCCTGAATGCCTCAAGTGCCAACATTTTCGAGAACTCACATTGGATCCAAGTCTTGAGTTATAATCAATTTTTTATTCATGATAACCAGATTTATTTGCATAATTTAGATGTTGATTAACTATATCATGGTTAGGGATTTATTAATAGGTCGCTCAGAGGTACAAATTAATATGTCGACACTTTTAAATCCTACCGTACATCTTCTGGATTCGTTTTCATAACACGTTTGTATTACATGACACGTGTCTTTATTTTATTGGGTATGATTTTACGAGGTGTTAAACCATCTAAATCACATAAACTTAATTCTTATCTCATTAATAGTGTTAGCTAGTCTGACAACATACACATGGCCGACAAGTACTAAACTTCTATGTTCTTTGATTGGGCCGATCACTATTTAGTGGACTGCATTCCTTGAAGGATTCTAAATAGTTCTTTATATCATGGACATGTAATTGTGTGTATTGAATCAAGAATCAGAAGCTTTATTGGGCCTTTCAAACAACTGCACGTGATAGAGTTACTATTGTCAAAGAAGCACATGAATCTCAATCATCATCAATAAAATATGCAGCCATCTAGTCATCTAGCAATAATGAAAGCATACACCGACCTAGGGAAATCACACCTTAATTTCATGCATAATTCGACATCAGTCCACACAAACCATCATGTTGATCAAATTCATGCATAACCGAAACAAATACATAAATCCGCAGCTACTCACATGTACGTAATCATAACAACAACCATGTATATATACATTCCTCGATACATCAGATTGCACGTTCACATGATCATCAAATAGAGGTTATTATAAACAACAATCAGGCACATATAAATACGAATCAATCGGACAATATTAGTGTGAACATGATTTTTACTAACCACAATCCACACACTGGAATGATGTCTTCGAAAAAGGGGGGGTATCCTGCTGCCGTTCGCACCAAGGTGAGAGGTAGGGTCTTATTTGCTTTGCTTTATGTTAATCCATAGCATGTTAATATAACTAAACACTTAAGGTTTGGGGTGGTTCATTACTTGACCGAGATGGACTCAAGCCCATATGTTTACTATCTATCACAAAGGCAGTCTGGGCTTAAGTGGTAATTCAAGTGTAGGCCGAAGTAAGGTGAGAATTCAAAATGTGTGCGGCCCAATGTGTGTCGTGTGTGTGAGTGTGTGGTGAAACACTTAACGGACCTAACCATATTCTTAATTATACTCAAATAGATTCGCATTCGACAATTTAATCAAGGCAACATGTTATGATAAAAGTTTGATACGACAAGAGCGTAGAAGAAAGAAAATTATGAGAGGTTGTAACTACAAGATCGAATGACACAGACCTTGGAAGTTCGGGTTGTCACATTATAAAACTTGGTTAATAAAGGGGATAAACGGTAGACTAAGAAGGATGCTACCAGGTAATTGACCCAGTAATTAAACGAGTAGTTGAGCTACATCGTGTAATTACTGATGTTACTTGGCCGTTGACTTTAAAAGGTCAAACCGGCCTATAATACGATGAATGATAATTTTAGATATAAAATGCATAAGGTGGAAAAATCATATTAAGTTGTGATAAAACTAACTACCTTGTGAAATGATGAATAATAGTTGGCGCTTAAACAAGCTAGGTGAAGCTTGGAGAGGAAGTGGGTCAAACAAGTCAAGCATAAAGGAAAAGCGTATTCGGGATGCGAGGTAAGTGTAACTTACTCACTTAGGTAGAATACTTATTTATTCTATGCGTTATAACTGCGATAACGATAATATCGAAAATATGGATTTCTGTTAAGATTACCTTGTAGTGTAATCTAATAATGAGGAAAAAGGGTAAAAAAATGGAAATTTGGTCAAGTGTCGACTAATATAAATCGAAGTTAAGAGGATACCCATGGCGTAAGCCGAAAAGGGTTGAATTCGTAAGAAAAGAACTTAAGAGAAAAAGAATTTGGTAATAAAATCCGGGATGGGATGGATGTATGAATTGGAAATCAAAAACCATGTTTTTAATTTAATAGGTAACGTTGGGGCATATAGGCCAAACGGGTCGAATGGGGGCGATAACACCATTTGACAATATCGACTAATGTGGTTGTCAAGTCTTATGTTAACAGGAGCGATTAGCAAATCAGATAATTGCGTCGCCATAGATTCGTGGCTAATAAAAGCAAGGTATACAAAAAAAAGAATGAAACGAGTCTATATGTTGACAAGGTCAGGTACGCATTATTATGTTGTAGTTAAAAGTACTATTTTGGTCAAATGATTGTAAGAGTCTTCCGTTGTAAAAAAAAAAGAGACTAGAATTTGACCAAAAAGCCCTTAATGGGAAAAACGGACAAACGACCCTTAGAGGCCGTTTAGAAACTTGTATGGTAATTATGTAACTCTTAGATACATGTAAGGGTTGTGGGCATAAACTTAGTAGTTCAAATGCCTAAAAATGGTCATTTGCGTAAAATGACTAGTTGAAGGGTAGAATTGGGGAAAAAGGGGTTCGTTATGTTTAATCCATCACAAAATAGTTGTGGTGGATTATATATAGTTATTTAGATATGGAAAAATTGTAGTGTCAAAAAGAAAAGAGCAAGTTTTAGACTAAATTGCTTAAATTCCTTAAACGGGTCAAAACAGTTTATGCACATAGCTTGCGTACTAGTCGCGCAACTTATAAAAAATTATTATTATGAACCCGAGCTAAAGATTGAGCGTTAAATACATTAGCGTATGTATTTTGGTTGTTTAAGAATCAAGTTGGGGGTTTTAAATACAAACGGTTCAAAATGTTGATTTTGAATAATAAGCCGATTGCTTAAAAATCTGGAATTTTATTAGTATGAGTGTTAAATTTTAACTCTATATGATGGGGAATTAAATTACGAACGCGTAGGAAAAAGAATCATGTAAGACGGACATCTCGATCAAAAGTTATGAAGTTTTTGTCACACCCCAACCGATGGCGGAATCATCAGGGCATGGCACTGAGCGAAATAGATTGTCCGGAAGTTTCCATACCAATTATCATTACCAATCAATTTAAAGTAACATGTCCCATACCATGCCTCAAAAGGTAAACAAATTATTACAGACAAATTCTAGGCAAATAGTCCTATTCCGACAACTCAGATTTTCAAATAGAGCAATTGTTTATCTGCTTCTAGAGACTCTTGATTACATTAGTACAGACAACTATTTGTTGGCCTCTAGAAACTTATTATAGCCTCGCTTTCCTAGCAGCTAAGCATCCTAAATACCTGTCACATACGTTAAAATAAAAGTTAATACACATAGTGTAAAGGTGAGCATACAAGTTTGATAATAGCATATAGAGTTCGAAATAGTTTACGCATTACCAGCACGAACACAGAGGAAAACGAAGCATGTTAATTATCGACATGGACCTATCGATACCAATGACTGCGGGTTGACTGCCTAAGGCAGTTCGTAATACATGATCACCACCGTAATCCATGCAAATAATTGTCCTTAACAACCCCCGTGTGAACGGGTGCTGAGTCCAAACTATAGTACTATCGTCGTTAAGGCAGGTAGACAGCATTCCACGTGTAAATATAACAACAAGCATTCATTTAGTCACGTAATACATGCGGTAACGGTTAGCATTTAAAGTATTGCGTAGTGTGTTCGATTGTGATTTTGTATAAGTAACGTATGTAACACCCAAAAGTGCATAAAGCAAAAAGGGATCGAGTATACTCACAGCGGTTGATAGATTGAAGGGAGCGCTTGAGAGTAAGGTTAGCCTGATTAGAATGATAGCATAATGATAAGTGACGCGTAAACGAAAGCAAGTGTTGATGGGTCGAATGGTAGTTCGGTCGGATGGTAATCCGTTCGGATGGCCAGTCGGGTGGATGATAATACGTTCGGACGGTAGTCCGGTCGGATGACCATTCGAGTGGATTGTTTCTTTCTATGAGATGGATGTGTTTGTGTATGATGGTTTGACTTTTGAAGTTTTTGTTGTAGCATTTGAAAAACATTGAAGTATCTCTACCTTTCAGGTCGGTCGATCGGACGGTAGTCCGATCGGATGGTAACCCGATAGGTTGACACTTCAGTGAGAACAAGTTCACAGCAGGTTGTCACTCGATCGGACAGCAGTCCGGTCGGGTGGCATCACTAGTGCATTGAACATGTTGAAAAAAATCGATTAAGTGTTGAAGTCAAGTATCTCATGATCCGAAGAGTAATCCGGTCGGATGGTAGTCCGATCGGATAACAATTCGTTCAATACTCAACTTTAAATGAGGTTGATTAATTGTGGGACCCAAAGTGTCGGTCGTTCAGGCGGCCGGTCGCTCAGATGGTTATCCAGTCGGACAGTAGTCCGGTCGGATAGCACCCCGTGCTGGTCGTTCCATTCGTCTTTCACTTGGTCGTTTTGATCGTTTATAGTTTTATCGAAATGCTTTGACAACGTGTCAACCAACAGAACCCCGTCTCGAACCAGGTAATCCCGACCGAACAGGAATCACCCAACGTTCAACTAGTTAACCGGTTCAAGTCGGTCGTTCTTGATTAACCCGAAATCGGTGGTCTCGTGGATAGGATTCTGGTCTTGAGCCAACACATTACTAAGAACGAGTAGAGGTTAGAACGAGATCCGATCCTATCGGTTTGCGTGCGTTGAGTGTAAAAGAGTTGAAAGAAAGTTGGAAAAACCTTCCTTCAATCCCTTTTACCGTGAATATGTTTAGATTAATGAAAGATCTTTGTTTATTTATGTGGAAATCGGTTAGATTCAAGTTGTTCTTGAAGGATTGAGGCCAAAACATGAAGTTCTTCAAGAACACATGATGACATCATCCTAGAACCCTTGAATCTTGGTGATTTCACGGTTAAAAGTGAAGATTTAAAAGATAGAAGGGTGTAGGAGTGCGTGTAGATCAAGAAAGTACAAGATTTAGGATGAGATCTTACCGGATTTGAGAGAAATCGGAGAAAAGGTGGAGAACATGAGCTGCTCGGACAGAGGATTTCCAAAAGTAGAAAGTATGAAAGTGACATGGGTATTTATAGGATTCCAAAAGTGGAAATGGTGGGTCGGTCGGATGACACCACACCCGGATGACAGGTCGGTCGAATGGCACACCGACCGGATGGTAGCCCGGTCGGATGGCAATCCGGCCGGCTGGCATCTAGTTCAAGTGCGTGACGCGACGATTTTTGACATTCCGATTTCGATTTCGATTGCGATTGCGCATCGCTCGCAATAGAGTTCTCTATTCAACTTACTTTTAATCCCAACTATTCATATCGCGTGTCGTCTCTTCTCCACTAATTATCATACTATATCAACATATAATCATCCTTGTTTCGTATTCGTTTTGCGATTGCGATTCGATTTCGGTTGAGTTCGATTGCGATTCTATTTGATTACCACACATAACGTAAATAAACATGCAAAAGTAACACATAAGGCACACATACACATATAATAATCATCATAATGCGTAATTCGAGTTGCGAGCGCGGTGTCGATTAGATTTGATTGATTAGCGTTTAGTTGACTTTATCGCATTATTACTTCCTATTATTCACAGATGTAAAGCGGTTCGTAGCGATAAACATTCGATTACTTCGATTTTAACTAATTACTCCACATAATACAAGTAACATAAAACATTAAATAGACTGACTATAAGTCAAAGAAGTCAAAACAGGAATTGAGCCAGGAGAGACAGATTGCAATTAGCCATCTTTTCTTCCTTTGACTTCAATCTTGACTTTGAATTTGACTTTCGAAATACGGGGTGTTACAGCCTCCCCTTGTTTAGGGAATTTCGTCCCGAAATTAGGCCGAAGCCGTAACAAACAACTGAGGGTACTTCGCCTTCATGTCGCTTTCGAGTTCCCAAGTGAACTCTGCGCCTCGTTTGCCTTCCTATCGGACCTTCACAATAGGAATGCGCAAGCGTCTGAGCTGCTTGGTTTGGCGATCCATGATTTCGACAGGCTTCTCCATGAAGTGTAGTGTTTCGTTTATTTGGAGGTCGTCGAGAGGTACAATTAAATCATGCTCAGCCAGGCACTTTCGGAGGTTTGACACATGGAAAGTCGGGTGGACATTACTCAGTTCCTCCGGTAGTTCGAGTCTGTAGGCGACTTTTCCGATCCTTTCCAGAATCTTAAAAGGTCCAACATATCGAGGCGCTAGTTTCCCTTTCTTGCCGAATCTGACCACCCCCTTCCAAGGTGAGACTTTTAGGAGTACGTAGTCGCCAACGTCAAATTCAAGGGGCTTTCGTCGTCTATCGGCATAACTTTTCTGTCGACTCCGAGCTTTCAACAAGTTGTCTCGAATTTGGAGGACTTTGTCAGTCGTTTCTTGTAATAGCTCAGGACCGGTTAGTTGCGAGTGACCGATCTCGTGCCATACAATAGGCGATCGACATCTTCTTCCATATAGAGCCTCGAATGGTGCCATCTGGATGCTGGTATGATAAATGTTGTTATACGAGAATTCGACTAACGGCAGGTATTTATCCCAATTACCACCGAAGTCTATAACTCACGATCGGAGCATGTCTTAAAGAGTACGAATCGTTCTATCAGTCTGGCCGTCAATTTGAGGATGAAATGCGGTACTCAGATTAAGCGTAGTACCAAGAGCAGCTTGAAACGTTTCCCACAATCGCGAGGTAAACTGAGCATCATGGTCAGAGATGATGTCACGAGGCGTCCCATGATTACAAATGGTCTCGTTGGTGTAGATTCGGGCTAATCGTTCTACCTTGTAGTCTTCCCGTATTGGCAAAAAGTGGGCGGATTTGGTCAAACGGTCGACAACAATCCAAATACTGTCGTGACCTGATGACGTGTGCAGAAGTTTGGTTATGAAGTCCATAGCTATACTCTCCCACTTCCACATAGGGATTGGGGGTTGCTCGAGTAATCCAGAGGGCCTTTGATGTTCAGCTTAGACCCTTGCACAGCGTAGAGAGCGATATCCCTTTTCATACCCGGCCACCAGTACTTGTAGCGAAGATCCAGGTACATTTTGTCGGCACCGGGATGAATAGAATACCGAGATTTGTGGGCTTCGTCCATCAAAATCTGTCGCAAATCGGTCCGCTTAGGGATCCAAATTCGGTCCAGGAAGTGGAATATCCCATTCGATTTACTCACTAACTGAGCTCCATCGTGATAGATTCGTTCCTTCTTCAGAGTACGCTCATTAAAACAGGCATGCTGGGCTTCGCGGATGAGAGTTTCGAGATCGTATTGGGCTCGGGTATCGCGAATGCTGAGCAAATAACTCCGTCTGCTGAGAGCGTCGGCAACGACATTTGCTTTGCCTGGGTGATAACGAATCTCACAGTCATAATCGTTGAGAAGTTCTACCCATCGGCGTTGACGCATATTAAGTTCCTTCTGATCAAAGATATGTTGTAGACTCCTATGATCGGTGAAGATCGTACACTTGGTACCATATAGGTAGTGTCGCCAAATCTTTAATGCAAAAACAACCGCGCCTAGCTCGAGATCATGGGTTGTATAGTTTTTCTCGTGGATTTTGAGCTGAAGAGATGCGTAAGCTATAACCTTGTCCCGTTGCATAAGAACACAACCAAGACCAAGGTTGGAAGCATCACAGTAGACAATGAAGCCATCGTTTCTGTCGGGAAATGTGAGAACAGGAACATTGCAAAGCATGTGCTTGAGGGTTTGGAAGGCAGACTCTTGTTCGGTTCCCCAAACAAAAGACCTGTCTTTATCCGTAAGAGCGGTAAGCGGCACAGCGATCTTTGAGAATCCTTCAATAAATCGGCGATAATAGCTCGCTAGTCCGAGAAAAGAACGGACATCAGACGGGTTCTTAGGCATAATCTAGCTCTTAATCTTCGCAAGATCGACATGAATACCTCGACTATTTACGATGTGATCCAGAAATTGAACTTCCTCCAGCCAGAATTCGCACTTGGAGAACTTGGCATAGAGTTGATTCCCCTGGAGTAACTCGAGAACCAAACGTAGATGTTGCGCGTGTTCGGCTTTCGACTTGGAATAGATCAAGACATCGTCGATGAATACGATGATGAAACGGTCTAGAAATGGCTTACACACACGATTCATCAGATCCATGAAAACCGCGGGTGCGTTGGTTAAACCAAAAGGCATAACAACGAACTCATAGTGGTCGTAGCGAGTGCAGAAAGCGGTTTTGGGTATATCTTCCTCTTGAATGCGTAGCTGATGGTAGCCTGAGCGTAGATCGATCTTCAAGAAACACGTAGCACCTTGTAGCTGATCAAACAAATCGTCAATGCGAGGCAGGGGATAGCGGTTTGTTGGATCGACGTGTGACCCTAACGAGTCAATCTGAGTAGTTCATCATCAAATACAAAGGCGTAATCAATGTAAATGATGTCAAACAGCTTGTTTTCCTTTAATTTCCTTCTTATATTGATTTCCTGAGCTTTTACAATTCAGATAACAATCCGGCAGCACCTCGGCTCTCAAACACTAATTTCGTACGAAATGAACATGGGCAACAGGTATTTATAGGCAAAGTAATTCCATATGAACGATTCACTTGAGACTAAATTCCGTGCGGAATTAACTCACGTGTAAATACATTCATGCGAGATTAACATTCCGTGCGAAATTATAATTCCATACGGAATTATACTTTCATGCAAATTACCCATAAACTTGGTTTCTCGAATTCCGTGCCCTGATCTATACAATACAATACAAGACTCAACAAAGACAAAGTTAACAGACATCAATGCATCAACAGACTCCCCCTTGGATGTTGACGAAGTCTTTAGCATCCAGTCTTCAGTCTTTAGTCTTGATCTTTCGATATCTGCCCTGAATTGTCTTGAACATGTAAAGCATCCTTCAATCTATCTTCTTTCTTCAAACTCTTAATCCTTCAATCTCCCCTTTGAATGTTGCTCCAGAATTCTGACTCCCCCTTTCGCAGACTCCCCCTCTCGATAAGCTGAGACTTGAATTCTGGTTCAAACTTTAACATATTCTTTGCCATGGGGATTTCACTCTTGTTTCCTGTTTCTCAAACAACTAACATTATAATCTATTCAATTTTTAAAAATATATTAAATGTTCATCAGTTTTTGAAATCCACTTAAGTATTCAGGTCCAAGTTAATGACCCTAATTACTCAATTTATCTACCAAGTCCAACTTAATGACCTTGGTTAATGTTGTGACAAAACAAACTGATTTTTTTTCAACATTTTCAAATTTTCTAAAATTTTACAAGTTTCAATTTAATGAACTTGTTTTGACTTTCCAATTTCTCAATCATGATGTTAAGCTCCCAACTCATCATCCAGCTTAGAATCTTTCTGCATCTGCTCCTACCTTCTGAATCTGAAGATCAACTCTCCACTTTGGTTTGTCGGAAAATAAAGCAGAAATGAAAATCTTTTTGGATTTTTAATAAGGTTTCTAAACTAGAAAATGAATTTGCAGAAATAGAATGCAATGAAAGTAAACTATTTACAAACATATTTTTGGTGAGCGTGTTAGGGAATCATATCAGCTAACGACAAGTTACTAGCACTGATGTGTGTAAAATGCAACATATAAATTACATCAAATGAGGCATAAAACTAACCCTTTTTAAGTACTAATGTTGGAAAAAGAGTGTTTTTGTCTTCCTTTTGTATTTTCAGGATTAAATGAGCACAAATCAACAAAAGAAGCAAAAAGACAGCTAAATCTAACACAAATACAAGAAAAGGAACATAAGTGGAATGCCCGACCCCTCGACAGCATCCTCCCAAGCAAAACAGAGAAGGCAGAAGACTGAACACGCCCCGTGCTCAGCCAGCACGGGGCCGTGCCCAAGAAGCAGCAGAAAAGGCAAACCTATAGAAGCTTCCATTGCCCACCACGGGGGCGTGGAGAAAGTACTGCAGGCGCATTAATTGTAATTGCGAATTACAATTAATGAGGAAAGAGATTGTCAGACGGGCACGGGGCCGTGTGCAGCGGACACGGGGCCGTGCCCAGGCTTCTGTTCAGCCTATAAATAGGAGTGCTTGGTTTCATTGCAACTTATCCCTTGGCACACCACCTCTCTCACACTTCATCCACCACCCACCACCACCATAACACCATCATCCACCACCATCATCCATTGTCCATCATAGAGTGTGTGAGTCGTCTCGGGATCCAAGATTGATCGTAAGAGTTCTTGACAATCAAGGCCATGTTTGCCTAAGTCTCTTACATCACTTGGTGAAGACAAGTGTTTAGTATAATACTTTTTATTTTTAATCTTTTGCACTTTTTATTTGGTTTTGTATTAATGACTTTAATAACTAGTTGCTTATGTTGAAGGTGACTTTTCCTTATCGTTTGTCCGTGGTGTCTTGGCATTATTTTACTGTCTATATAAAATAAAAGATTTTCACCATTTATATCTCCACGGTCTATATGGAGGTATGTTGGCTACCTGGCCGAGGGTTAAGGGAACGGTTTGGTAAAGGTCTTGCCCTTGTTCAGCGTTTAGAGGTCCTGCAAGGGACCTGGGTCAAATTTAGTAGGATCTCCTTCAATACCCATAGGTATTGGATGGCGGGGATCCAAACTCTTTGACCCCCTCATAAGTTAACTACTATTAATACTATAACCCGGCTATTTAGGACTGTATCCCTGGTGACTCAGACTACTTAGTCGAGGGTAACGTCACCTCCAAAAGAGGGGCCTACCATAATTTGCATTAATAACTTAATTCATTATCTTTCAATAATCCGACCCTTTAGGATTGTATCCTTGCTGACTCAAACTACTGGGTTGAGGGTAACGTCGCCTTCAAAAGAGGGGTCTACTACAATAACTAAGATAATCTCTTAAACAAGTGCAAAAGTGCGAAAATAATCAAAGGTTATACTAATACACGAGTTGGATCCAAGTGATTCATCTTGTCTATCTGTTTTTATTTTATTTTATTTTTCAGCATTTAGTTAGTTTTTATTTTCTTAGTTTAAAAATCTTTTCTAACATTTTGATTTGGTTAGACGTTGAGGATAAACCGGTACTAAAAGCTCTTGTGTCCTTGGACGACCTCGGTATCTTACCAACACTATACTACGTCCACGATGGGTGCACTTGCCCATATGTGTGTTTAGTGTTAGTGAATATCGTGTTTCATAAATTTAAAACTTGGCTAAAAGTGTAAAAAGGGCTTAAAATATACATCTAAAACAAATACACACTGACACGCATCAAGTTTTTGGCGCCGCTGCCGGGGACACAAGGATTTTAAGAAAGTTAGGAATCAACGGCGTAATCATATTTTTATTTTTCTTTTTTATTTTTTAGGATTTTTTTTAGTTTTTCAGCTTCTGCAGAGCTCAGCACGGGTCGTGCCTGCTGAACACGCCCCCGTGCTCAATCATTGGAACTGGCAATCTTGTTTTAAGTCAGACAGTAAGCTGAACATGGGGTCGTGCTCACTCAACACGCCCCCGTGCCCAAGATTCACTTACTGAAAACAGAACCGTTAGATCCCGGCGGTTGGTAATTTCTGACACAAACATGAGTGATGGTAATTCTTTTCACTTTCGACACTCTTGTTGTACGTGGTGTCAATTATGTGGAGGCGAACATAAAGAATTAGAATGCTACTTTCTAAATTATAAGTCCCACTACATAGACCCACCGACTCCCTATAACCTTAAGAGGGGCGAAAGTAAAAATAATCACTATCTCTCCCTCGAATGCGCCCAGCCAGATATTCTAGGAGAAATGCTCCTCGACGAGTTATTTCAACTAGAAGATCTAATTTTAAATTGGTCAAAAGAGCTTAGGAAGGATTTCCTTGATTCATCCCAAGACGAAGACCATGAAGAAATGTTGGGATCGCATTCCAACAACCTCGTTGCTTCCAAAAATACCTTCATACCTAGCGAAGACTTGGACGATAGTCGTCCCTGTGCCGATTGTGCCGTGAAGGACTCTCCATCGACTTTGTTCGGTGCATACATAGACCTGAGCGATTCGCATATACCTTCTTTAACGAGAGCCCGGGAAAGGGTTGGACTTGTCCACCTAGAATAAAAATAGGAATTACCCTCACCGACAACCTCTTGCGTTCTCGCCTTAGTCTAGGACAATTAAGGTATCTTAGGCACTTTGGGGTTGTTCCAACCAGTCAGGAACCACCCGATACGATTAGGTTCCTTAAAAACTAGACAAACTTCATAACCAGCCTCTCGACACGGGGCCGTGTCCAGCCAACACGCCCCCGTGTTCACCAAAAGATTCGCTTCTGACCCTTACGTCAGAATACGGACAAACTGTGTCAGGATTTTATCTGCACATGGGGCCGTGCCCACTGAACACGGGGTCGTGTCCAGGATGTGTCGTTTTCTATAAATGCAGCCAAGAATTTTGCACATTTGGACCAACTTGGGACAGAGATTTGAAGGAATCTTCTCTTAACTATCCTAGGTAAGTTCTAAAAGAAGGTTCCAACAAGCCATCTTGTCCTTTCCTCTTTTAACCATTTCCTTCTTCTTCATCTTTCTCCAAAAACCTCCATTAAAGTTTGAATTTTCAAGCTTTGTGGTAGGGATTGATGAGTTTTGTTCAAGGAATCTTAGTAAAAATATGTTGTATAACATTGTTTTAAGTTATTAATGTTTGAAAAGACCCCACAAGTTCAGCAAATAACTTAAAACTTCAAGTTTCCTCGCTCCAAAACTCTGCAGGAACACGGGGCCGTGCTCAATGAGCACGGGGCCGTGTCCGGTCTACTGTTTCAGAGAATAAACTATTTTTAGTTTATTTTTCGTAGAATGTCGAGTGAAAACAGCGAAACATCTTCCGTGCATTCATCAAACAGCCGAAGAGGAAGGAGGCCCTCCATTGAAGCTACACTTGTGCACTATGTAATAGCATTAAGGGAGGCTCTCTACGAAATGACGTCAGTAGAGGAGGTCCTAATCGACCGTATTAACGATCTTACGGTGGGACTTGAGAGCAGCTTCCAAGAGATTAACCTCTTGCACCAGAGGTTAAATATTCTTGTAACACCCCCAATGGAACCGGTCCTTCCTCAACAGGATTGGAACCTGGCGCTCAAAGTTAACAACCCTACCGGGTGGGACGACATTCCGGCGGAACCTCCCATGGAGCACCAACAAGAGATCCCGGTGGAAATCGCAACTCCTCAAACTAACGCTAATGAGCCCTCTTTTCTCCTTCCAAGGGAGGTGGAGGAGTGGCTCGCCGACATATGAGGAAAGTCACACCCGGAAGAAGGAGTTCTATAAGGCCATATCTAACCAAGACTACTAGCTTCTTGGAAATTTTACTAATTAAAATAATGTTTAGGCTAGAACTCCATGGTTTAATGCTTCTTTTCTCATCTAGCTTAATAAAAATTTAGGACTATGTAAGATCTCTCTATGGTTTTAATGGAATGATGGTTTAAGGTTTGAATGGTTCATAATAAATAAAACACACTCATGGTGGTAAAGGATGATAAGGGAAACGAGAAACATGGCCCCATGCACAAGAACAAGGCCACACGACAACAATTTCTCCATTACAGTAAGTTCAGCACGGGCCGTGCCCAGCCAACACGGCCCCGTGCTGAACACCCTGCAGAAAAATGCCCAGTTCAGGTAACTGGACACGGGCCGTGTTCACCAGACACGCCCCCGTGTCCAGGCTTCTGTTTCTTTTCTTTAATTATCGTTACTGGCACCTGAACACGGGGCCGTGCCCGGTCACCACGGGGCCGTGTCCAGACTGCCAGTAACATAAATTTTTGCTTTTAACACTATGTTACACATTCAATCAACCTAAAAATTTATTTTTGGGACACATTGAGGACAATGTGTAATTTAAGTGTGGGGGGGATGCTAAAACCTTGAATTTTGCAAGTCCTAATAACAAGCCTTACACAAAACTCTACTGGAACCGCTAATCACCCCAAATTTTTTTCAAAAAAAAAATTATTTGTCTAAAGTTTAAGTTGGGAATTCTAAGACTAACAAGGTTATATTTTTACAAATTTACAACCGATAGCGTCGTGATAAAAAGAACGTAAGAAAATTATGGAACGACATGACAAGCTTAGTTAAAATTCGATTATATATACTTGATCACATAAAAAACTCATTCCCACAAAAAGTGAGTTTTGAGCCTTTATTGAGCATACTAATATACATCTTCAAGCTAAATGCTCATTTTTCGTTTCTTGTGTGAATAGTCGCTTGGTTCTTACGACTCTAGAACTTGCCACGACAATTCATTCCCGGTCCTTACCAACTTAAACCCAAGTAAGTAAATGATAGAGGTATTAGGACTAACCCTTTTTCTTTCAAAACCATTATTTTTATTTTTCTTTTCACCTACCCAAAAACTCCCCTTAGTTAACCCCTTTGAGACTAAACCTTTTCATTTCTTTACCCTAAAACATTTTTACCCACCAAAAACCCTTTTTATTTTTACCCTTTATTTTAGTAACAAGCTCGGTTTTCGTGTGACTAAAAAAAAACAATGAAGTTAGAAATAAACAAACAAAGCTCTTAAAACAAAAGCTTGTTTGAAGAAATATTAAGAATAAAAAGTCACTAAAACAAAATGTTTTACGAAAACCGATGTTTTTTACGATTTTTGCCCTTTTCTACTAACCACTAACCCAACTACCCACCTTTAGCCCAAGCCTTTACCCAAAAAGTCCTCTTGATATTTACAAAGGTAAAAAGTTAAAAAGGAGGAGGATTGATTGCTTGGCAAGCCTATGGTAGGAATAAGTTCCATGCCGCTCTCGAGTGATTCACTAAAAATACACCTTCGGCCGAGTGTGAGTGATTTCCCCCGTGAGGTATGTGAACTTGTATATAAGTGGAATTTTAAATCATAATGAATAGGATTGTAAATAAATAAAAATAAAACCCAATAAAGATCTTGGATTCCCGACACTCTATGACAAGCCAAAACCTTCTCTTCTACCCATTCCATTTGGGAGTGTAAGCCACATATAATAGAGTTTTGCTTGAGAACAAGCAAAAATTTAAGTGTGGGGATATTTGATGTGTGTAAAATGCAACATATAAATTACATCAAATGAGGCATAAAACTAACCCTTTTTAAGTACTAATGTTGGAAAAAGAGTGTTTTTGTCTTCCTTTTGTATTTTCAGGATTAAATGAGCTCAAATCAACAAAAAAAGCAAAAAGACAGCTAAATCTAACATAAATACAAGAAAAGGAACATAAGTGGAATGCCCGACCCCTCGACAGCATCCTCCCAAGCAAAACAGAGAAGGCAGAAGACTGAACACGCCCCGTGCTCAGCCAGCACGGGGCCGTGCCCAAGAAGCAGCATAAAAGACAAACCTATAGAAGCTTCCATTGCCCACCACAGGGTCGTGCCCAGTGAACACGGGGGCATGGCGAAAGTACTGCAGGCGCATTAATTGTAATTGCGAATTACAATTAATGAGGAGAGAGATTGTCAGACGGGCACGAGGCCGTGTGCAGCGGACACGGGGCCGTGCCCAGGCTTCTGTTCAGCCTATAAATAGGAGTGCTTGGTTTCATTGCAACTTATCCCTTGGCACACCACCTCTCTCACACTTCATCCACCACCCACCACCACCATAACACCATCATCCACCACTATCATCCATTGTCCATCATAGAGTGTGTGAGTCATCTCGGGATACAAGATTGATCGTAAGAGTTCTTGACAATCAAGGCCATGTTTTCCTAAGTCTCTTACATCACTTGGTGAAGACAAGTGTTTAGTATAATACTTTTATTTTTAATCTTTTGCACTTTTTATTTGGTTTTGTATTAATGACTTTAATAACTAGTTGCTTATGTTGAAGGTGACTTTTCCTTATCGTTTGTCCGTGGTGTCTTGGCATTATTTTACTGTCTATATAAAATAAAAGATTTTCACCATTCATATCTCCACGGTCTATATGGAGGTATGTTGGCTACCTGGTCGGGGGTTAAGGGAACGGTTTGGTAAAGGTCTTGCCCTTGTTCAGCGTTTAGAGGTCCTGCAAGGGACCTGGGTCAAATTTAGTAGGATCTCCTTCAATACCCATAGGTATTGGATGGCGGGGATCCAAACTCTTTGACCCCCTCATAAGTTAACTACTATTAATACTATAACCCGGCTATTTAGGACTGTATCCCTGCTGACTCAGACTACTTAGTCGAGGGTAACGTCACCTCCAAAAGAGGGGCCTACCATAATTTGCATTAATAACTTAATTCATTATCTTTCAATAATCCGACCCTTTAGGATTGTATCCTTGCTGACTCAAACTACTGGGTTGAGGGTAACGTCGCCTTCAAAAGAGGGGTCTACTACAATAACTAAGATAATCTCTTAAACAAGTGCAAAAGTGCGAAAATAATCAAAGGTTATACTAATACACGAGTTGGATCCAAGTGATTCATCTTGTCTATCTGTTTTTATTTTATTTTATTTTTCAGCATTTAGTTAGTTTTTATTTTCTTAGTTTAAAAATCTTTTCTAACATTTTGATTTGGTTAGACGTTGAGGATAAACCGGTACTAAAAGCTCTTGTGTCCTTGGACGACCTCGGTATCTTACCAACACTATACTACGTCCACGATGGGTGCACTTGCCCATGTGTGTGTTTAGTGTTAGTGAATATCGTGTTTCATAAATTTAAAACTTGGCTAAAAGTGTAAAAAGGGCTTAAAATATACATCTAAAACATATACACACTGACACGCATCAAGCACCGTTAAGCTTGATAACATACTAAGCCTTAAACAATTCACTTAGATTGTCGATATGCTGATCCTCTTAAATATTCATACAAACTTCAATCTGTTCAGGATACGATTTAGGTGAATTAAAGACTTAAACTTATTGTGTGTCCCACCTCTTGAATATACTCCCGTATCCAGATCCCAATATTCAGTCTTACAGGTGAGTATACCACAGATGATATATGTAAAAGGGTTAGGTGCGAAACCGTGAGAGCTCAGGTCAGAACTTCCGTTCAGCAAAGAGATGACGGTTCAACTTAAGCTGAGGTTGATGCTATATTTCAAGCAATTTCGGAAAGTATTATACGGGGACCCGGCCATTGCTTCTGCAAAATCAGTAGTCCCGGAATAATACCCCAGATATCACTGAGTATAAAGACCTAGTATCTCAAAAAAAGGGACCTTTCAAACAAGATTTCAGGGATTACCTCTATATCCAAGATTTGTTCCCCACAAAATAAGCAAGTTTGAATTTTAGGTTTATATCCCAAACAAGATTTACTAAATGTATAAAAACCTATCGACACACCATCAGCAAGACTGTTTAACACTTTTAAAACTTTACACTTCTTTAGCGTACCGTAACTGTCAAGCCAATGTACTATCATTTTCCCTTTTTACACAAGCTCTTTTTCAGTTTTCTATTTTTTTAGATTTTGAAATTTTCTCATGTTTTTGGATTTTTGAGTTTTTTACTGTTTTTTTATTTTCTGAAAATATATTTCTCCCCCTAAATACCAAAACAAGTAAAAAATCGACAAACCATTGCAGATTGTTTCTTAACATCATCATCTACAATGTTATCCTCATCAACGCCAATAATCACATCCGACACCGATAGAAGCTTCATACCATTTAGTTTTAAAAGATATTTAAAACGAGTTTTGTCAAAAGCTTTGGTATGTAAATCAACTTTCTGTTCGTCAGTGTGGATTTTCTCAATTCGTATCAACTTCTTCTCAAAGCAATCTCGGATGAAGTGATGACGAATTTCTTTATGTTTCGTTTTAGCGTGATGAATAGGATTTTTCGTGATATTAATCGCTGCTCATTATCAACAAAGATAGGGGTGTTAAGAAATTGCAAACCATAGTCGCACATCTGTTGCTGGATCCACAAGATCTGAGAGCAGCGACTGCTAGCATAAACATACTCCGCTTCACATGTGGATAGAGCCACAGAGGTTTGCTTCTTACATTGCCAGGTGACCAAACGAGGTCAGAAAAACTGACAACCCGTTGTTGTTGATTTTGCTTTAACTTTGCAGCTTCCGTAGTCGGAATCAGAATACCCTTCGAGCGTGAAATCGCCTGTTTTTGGATACCACAACCCCAATGATGGAGTTCCTTTCAGGTAGCGTAATATCCGTTTCACAATCACCATATGCGAAGCTCTGGGGCTTGACTGAAACCGTGTTGTGAGGCACGTCGGATACATGATGTCGGGTCTTGAAGCAGTTAAGTACATCAGCGATCCGATCATGGAGCGATACATCGTTTCATCTACCCTGTCTCCGGTGAGATCTGGGTTTATCCCATGATTCGTTGCTAAAGGGGTTGACGCTGGAGTAGAACCGGACATCCCAAATTTCTCTAAGACATCATGAACATACTTCGTCTGGTGTATGAAAATTCCCTCAAGTAGTTGATCAACTTGAAGTCCCAAGAAGAATTTCATCTCCCCCATCGATGACATTTCGAACTTTTGCTTCATAACTGATTCAAAATCTTTGCACAAATTTTCATTCGATGACCCAAATATGATGTCGTCCACGTATATCTGAACTATCAGAAGATGTCCGTCGACCTCTTTGGTGAAGAGAGTGGCATCCACTTTTCCACGGATGAAGCTGTTGGCTAGCAGGTGTTGAGACAATGTCTCGTACCAAGCTCTCGGGGCCTGGTGTAAACCATACAGCGCTTTATCCAGTAAGTAAACATTGTCTTTGTGGATTGGATCGGTGAAGCCCGGTGGATGTCCGACATATACCTCCTCTTTTACCTTCCCGTAGAGAAACGCCAATTTTACATCTAACTGAAACACTTTAAATCCCTTCCACGATGAAAATGCCAGAAAGATTCTAATCGCTTCTAGTCGAGCCACGGGAGCATACACTTCAGTGAAATCTATACCCTCCTACTGACTAAAGCCCTGGACTACGAGTCGAGCTTTGTTTCGAACAACAACCCCTCGGTCATCTCTCTTGCATTTAAACACCCATTTTGTGTTAATTTTCCTGTGACCATCAGGCAAATCTACTAACTTCCACACTCCTAACTTCTCGAATTGACTCAACTCTTCTTGCATAGCATTGACCCAAGAATCTTCAGTTAGCGCCTCTTTGTAAGTTCGTGGTTCGATCTGCGAAATAAAACAACTTAGTGAAAACTCAGTTTGTAAAGGTGCTACTGTAGAATAAAAACAAGTAAGGCCTTGGTCAATTTGTCGTCTTGTGCGGACGCCTGGCTGCAATTCTCCAATAATTAGCTCCTATGGATGGTATGAAAAAGTTCTTGGGATTGCCTCGCCTAGAACATCTTGGTCACCGACTGGATTTGTTTGACTTGAAATCTGGATCCGCTCCCCCTCAGAATCTGAATCACCACGATCAAATACTGGCCCAATATCAGATTCTAAATTCTCATTGACTGCCGTCTGATTATCAGGAGCTTGTTTTGAAGATTGTTGAATATCATCATGTTCACCAGCATTGCTTGGACCGGCTTCATCATCATTTGAAGTTTGCTGTGGTCTTCTAGAATATTTAGCTGGAAACCTTTCTCCTGATGACTCATAATCTCTCAGAATATCCAACTCATCAAAGAACTCTGTTTCTTCCTCTGTTTCTTCTTTCATGTCAAACAAATCCCACAAAGTATCATAATTAAATCTCCATGAGTCGCCTGGATTCTGCGGTGGCATTGAATAACCTTGACACTCAACATTCGATGCTTCGATGATCCGCTTTAAGCTTGGAACAAAGACACGTCTTAGTGGACTTGAATAACCTATAAAAATCCCTTCGATGCTCTTTGGACCAAATTTACCAAAAGGCTCTAGAACAGTGCAGGGAGACCCAAACGGTTCTAAATACTTTAGGTTCGGCTTGCGGTTGTTGATCAGCTCGAAACATGTTTTGTTGAATTTCTTGACAATGAGAACCCTGTTGAGAGTATAGCAAGCAGCTGACACTGCTTCTGCCCAAAAGTTGATTGGTAGCTTTGAATCAGCAAGCATCATCCTGGCCGTTTCGATTAGCGTCCTGTTCTTTCGTTCTGCTACTCCATTTTGCTGTGGAGTGTAAGGAGCACTAAATTCTTGCAATATACCTCTCTCATCACAGTACTCTTCCATCTTGTTATTATTAAACTCAGTACCATTGTCACTTCGGAGTCTTCTGATTCGTGCTTGGTACAAGTTTTCAATGTTTCTGAACAATGCCATCAAACTTTTCAAACGTCTCATCTTTCGACTTTAGAAAATATACCCACAAAAATCTGGAATAATCGTCAGTAACTACAAGACAATAGAGATCACCAGTTATACTTTTGACATTCACTGGACCGAACAAGTCCATATGAAGTCTCTCTAAAGGTCTTGAGACTGAATTGACTTTCTTTTGAGGGTGTGATTTCTTCTTCTGCTTGCCTTTAACGCAGCTAATGCACTCCCCTTCCAGATGGAAACTTTTCAAATGAACACCAGTTACTAAATCATTGTGCACCAGGTGATTCATTTTTCGTAAATGTATATGACCCATCTTTCGGTGCCACAACTTCAATTTTTTCTCCGTTGCTCTAGACATAAAACAATGAGCCTGACCCGTGGTAGTATTAGCTATGCTCGTGTCCAACACGTATAGATCATTGACTCTAGGTGCTCTCATGATAATCCATTCTTCGGGAACAACAAATCCTGGTTTCAAGATCAAACACTCTTTTTCAGTGAAGTGCGTTGTATACATCCTATCACAGATTTGAGAAATACTCAGAAGATTATTCTCCAGCTCGACAATGTAATTCACTCTTTCAAACGCGACAATGCCATTGGATAACGTTCCTTCTCCAATAATTCTACCTCCTTGATTTCCTGCAAAACCTACATAACCTCCATTAAACCCTCTAACATCGTATAGCAGGGTCTTCTTCCCCGTCATGTGCCGAGAAGCTCCACTATCCATAATCCATCGTGAAACAGATCTTGGAAGCTCCTGCACATGTCAAAAACACTTAGTTAGATTTTGGTGTTACCTAAGCTTCTATCGACTCAGGTAACTGGACATCAATGACAGTTCTTTTGGTGATCTATGGTGGAAAATTCTTATCATTGATCTTCAAGCTTTCTTCAGACCCAACCTCAATCTCTTTGTATAAGAAAAACTCATCTTTCTGAGGTTGACCAGATGGTTGGTCTTTCATTGGAACATTTTTCTTCTCAGACTTTTGCATTTCTTTCTCAAGTTTTACATAGTAATCCAAAGGAATATTCATCTTTACTGGTGTAGTAGAAGATAATTGTTTTTCCGACTCTGAAACCTTTGGTTTTTAAAAACTTGCTTTCTTTTCAACAACTTTTGGCTTCCATGTTTGTTGAGATGATGCAACCCATTTGTAAAATTTGTCATTTTTAGTTACCACATTTTTAACAGGTTCAGTTTTGATTTTGGTGTTGTCATTTTTCAAAACCTTTTTCTCAACAACCAATGGAGCTTTTCCCTTCACATCAACTTTCCTTTTCTGAATCTCAACAACTTCAGTCTTAGGCTTCAAGTTGGTACACTTTCGTGCAATATGTCCAACTTGATTGCATTTGAAGCATGTTCGGGTGTTGACTACCCGACTTGTGCCTTCAAACTGAGGCTGTGAGGCCTTCTTCTCAAAGAACTCTTTGTTTGATTTTGAAAAAAATTTAGACTCTTCATCAGACAGTGAACTCGAACTTGAACTTTTCACAAACACTTTCTTCTCAACGAACTTCTTGTTTTGAAAATTCTTTCTTTGATAATTCTTACCACCCTGATAACCACCCGACCATTTGTTTTGATTGTTGTTATAAAAACGCGGTGGAACAACAGGTTTCTTATAGTAAGATTTATCTTTTTCAAAATTCATTTGCCTCTTTGTTTGTTTCAATTTTTTTACTTCAGACAGATCAACTTCAATCAATTTGAACACATTTGTCAATTTAGCAACACTAACATTCTCCAGTGGAAACTCAGAATCCGAATACAACTTATCCGATCCCGACATCTTGTACATGACAAGAGTAGGTTCTTCATTTAAGTGGTTTTTGGATTTTGGCTTCGGAATGTATTTGTCCAAGAAACATTCATCATCCTCAGTAGTGTCACTATCAGTTTTCAAAACATTTTCAACCATGCTTTTAACAATTTCAGATTGGACACTATCCTCATCGGACGATGAAGTGAATGTGACATCAATTGTGTCTGGAAGTTTCACTTCATTATCATCTTCATCATTAACCAACCCTGATTGTTTCTTCGAATAATTGTTTAAAATTGGTGGTGGAACTTGATGATAACCCACCCCGGTTCCATTAGAGTATACATCTTCGCCTGCTTTGTTCTTTCCAATGGGTTTGGGGACAATATGTTGCAAAACAAAGCTTGCGGAGTTATAACTATTCACTTTCAACTGGATGCGTTCATTTTCAATTTTAGCTTCTTGAAACTGAAGCTTCAACTTAGCAATTTCATCCAGTTGCTGGTTGATTAACTCTTCTTTCACCCTAAGAACACCTGACAGTTGAAGATTTTCTTTTGTTGTCTTACTATTTCTTTCGTCAGAATCTTTAACCGTTCGTTTCAGCTTCTCAATTTTTTCTGAAATCTGACGATTTTCAAGAACTAACTCTTCGTTTTCTTTCGTAACTCTTTCTTTGTCAATTTTATCATTTTCAATTTTTTCAGTTAATTCTTTTAATCTGTCGTTCGAAGCTTTCAACAATTTATCACGGTTAAGGATCTGATCTTCAACACTTCTGACTCTACCAGTCAGATCTTCAACTTTCTTACCATTGAGGTAAGTAATTGTACTACAAACTTTGCACTCTTTCATGCAATTTTTGCAGTTGTTCTCAGATTTATCTTTCTTACCTGACTCGTGTGTATCATTTGAACTGACCTTATCTTTGGACTCAGTTCCAGAACCAGAATCTACCTCAAGTTCTTTTGCAGCAAGAACTTTATCAGCCATCTTCTTCAAGTTTTCAGAAGTAAATTCTTGTGAAGTATCAATGATCCCATCATCAATCTTCTTTGGCTGCTGCTCTTTTTCTGTCACTTTCTCTTTCTCATCAGTTTCTCCTCCTCCCCACCAAAATCTTTGCCAACCCCCTTCTTCTTCAGCAATTTGTTGAATCATGGTGTCAAGACTGATGGTCTTTGGATCAACAGCAATGTTTCCCATGGAGTCAAGATAACATTCTCTGTCTGCATCCCATCTCTTTGCCGTTTTAACTTCAGTGAATATAGAAGATATTCTGATCATCCTGGTTTGAGCTTTCATCTTTCTGTTGACATACTTCTCTTTTTCATTTCTGCTGTCTTTAAAAGGAACAGGCTGAACAGATTTTGCCACAAACGCATATCCAACCGCATCCTCCTCTGGCAACAATTCGCTCCAGTCAAAACCTTCGTCGTCATGAATCACAACGAGAGCTCTGGATTTCTCTTTGGAAGTATCCTCAAGCTGCTTCATTCTAGGTGATTCTGATTTGTTCTGATGATAGATTGCTCTTTTGTAGTAATCTTCTCGAAACGGGTTTGCAGTATCATCAGTGTAAGCATTTCGACACTCGCGCTTAAAGTGACCTTTCTGTTTACATTTAAAGCATGTCACTTTTGACTTGTCAAAGCCTAACTTGGTAGAAAGTCCACCAATAGACTTTTTCCAGTAATCTCCATGAACCGTTGTGCACGTCGGACTGCACTAGCCATACACCACCAGATGTCGATCAACTCCATCTCTTCCGGATCGATCTGATCGTAATCCTCCTTGGTGAGGTTAGTGTTTCCAATTTTACCTGCCACAAGGCTCTCATATGACTCTAGCACAGAAGCTAAGAACACCATCTGCTGCTTTGCTGATTCCTCGCTGAAGTTTTGAGCGTTTTTTAAATCCACAGCAATTTTGCATTGAAATAAGTTCTTTGATGCTGATTGGCTTGAAGTTGATGAAGAACCACTGTGAAAACCACTGCTTGAACTCTCTTTACTTGATGTGTTGGAATTTTCAGCAGAAAAAACTGTCTTGGGAGACACATTCTTGTGAATCATACTTTTTGGATAGTACAGCTCCAAATTCTGCTGATATGAAGAATGATTGACTTTGTTTGATTTCTTTATTTCCAGCTCGTGACTCTCCAGTCTTTCAATCAACAAATCAACCGTAAGCTTCTTCGACTCGATCGTATTCTTCAACATCAACGCAAAGTATTGCCAATCCATCTCATCTGGCAACGAGTCAAAGAATTTGTCGACTAATTCTTCTCGAGAATATATAATTCCATGTCTCGCCAGCTCCAACTTCAAGTGCCCGAACCTCTCAATCATCTTAGAAACATATTCATTTTTTAAACAACCAAATAAATCAAACTCTTTTCTTAGCAGTTTCTTTTTGTTTTTTACTATTTCAGCACTACCCACGCATTTCACTTTTAACTTTTCCCAAAGATCTACAGCATTTTTGTACTCTATTAAAGATATTATGTCTTCTCTGACAGACTGATGCAGCAATGCGATGCATTTTTGTTCAGCGACAAAATTCTCTATATCTTCAGTTTGTGTCAGATTTTCACCACGTTGTCCTCCATCATTGTATCCATTCTTTAAACTTTTCCAGCTTTGATATGCAAATGCCTTTAACCACTCTTCAAATTTCTTAGCCCACCAATTGTACTCTTCAATTGCCATCAACTTTGGAGGTTTGTTATATGTGCCGTACGCACTCTCCACGCTTAAGGCATCCGACAAAGTTTTCTTCGCATTCGGAGTGTTCTCATTGGTGTTGCTTGAAGTATCATCTCCAGTGTTTCCAGCAAAGGCAAACATATCACTGAAAGGATTCATGAACTCGTCCATCTTTCTCATACCTGAAAAGTCAACAAACACTTAGAAAAATTTTTGGAATTTTGAAAAACTTAGTTTCAAACGAAATTAGTTGAAACAGAATTGTTTCAAATGAAATTCCAATCCAAACGAGATTACTGATTTCAAAGAGATATGGCTTTCAAACGAAATTACCAAACAAATCTTAATTCCGTGCGGAATTAAGTCAACTTCAAACGAAATTACACTAGTTCAAATGGAATTAATGGCTTTGAAACGGAATTAGTAATTCCGTGTGAATGATTCAAGCGATATTAGATTCCGTTTGAAATTTCAAGCGAAATTAAGTCCCAGTGTATAATTCCGTGCGGAATTACAGTAATTTTTCAAACGGTATGACGATGACGTCATCATTTTTGAACAGATTTTCATGCGGAATTAAAGTTTTTATCAAATTTTGATCAATTTTAAGTCCAAATCTTTCAAGGATTACTTAAAACTGTGTTTTACTTGATATATGTGAGTTTTAAGCCATTTCAACCGTTGAATTCTGTTCAAATCAGAAAAGAAGGTGTAGAATAGAGAGAATCCGATGAAATCAAGCTGAATTGGTATGAACTCCTCGTCATGAGCTCTGATACCACTTGTTGGATCGACGTGTGACCCTAACGAGTCAATCTGAGTAGTTCATCATCAAATACAAAGGCGGAATCAATGTAAATGATGTTAAATAGCTTGTTTTCCTTTAATTTCCTTCTTATATTGATTTCCTGAGCTTTTACAATTCATATAACAATCCGGCAGCACCTCGGCTCTCAAACACTAATTCCGTACGAAATGAACATGGGCAACAGGTATTTATAGGCAAAGTAATTCTGTATGAACGATTCACGTGAGACTTAATTCCGTGCGGAATTAACTCACGCGGAAATACATTCATGCGAGATTAACATTCCGTGCGAAATTATAATTCCATACGGAATTATACTTTCATGCGGAATTACCCATAAACTTGGTTTCTCGAATTCCGTGCCCTGATCTATACAATACAATACAAGACTCAACAAAGATGAAGTTAACAAACATCAGTGCATCAACACGGTTCTTGATGGTTAGCTTATTCAATTCCCGATAGTCGATGCACATTCGGAACGACCCATCCTTCTTTTTAACGAAAAGGACTGGCGCACCCCAAGGAGAGGTGCTCGGGCGAATGAAGCCTTTCTCAAGTAATTCCTAGAGTTGGTTCGAGAGTTCACGCATTTCGGACAGTGCAAGTCGGTAAGGAGCTTTGGCAACAGGGTTGGCTCCAGGAATGAGGTCAACACGAAAGTCGTTATCACGACTTGGAGGTAAACCAGGAAGATCATCAGGGAACACTTGAGGAAATTCGCGGACCACAGGGACGTCTTTTACTTCAATCTTCCTTTTCTTTTCCTCCTCCGCTACTACAATGTTAGCCAAGAAAGCCCTGTATTCCTTGCGGAGATACTTGCTAGCTTGGACACATGACATGAGCTTGAGACCTTTCGAAGCAGTTTTGCCATAAACACACAATAAATCACCATTCGCGAGCGAGAATCGAATCATCTTGTCAAAACACACAACTTCAGCATGGTTTTCGCGAAGAAAGTCCACGCCTACTATGACGTCAAAACTTCCTAGTTGCATCGGGATAAGGTCGATTGAGAAGATGTGATTGTTGAGCTCAAGAGTACAATCACGAAGAACAGAATTTATGGCGACAGTTCTTCCGGTAGCGACTTCAACATCGAATGTCAAGGAGAGATAGGAGCGCTTTCGACTAAGGAGCTTCTCAAATTCGAGCGACCCAAAGCAATTATCGGCTCCAATAGCAAACAAACATGAGGCATAAATACCATTCACAAGGAACGTACCATTGACCACGTTGTTGTCGGTCTGGGCTTGGCGCACATTGATGTTGAAAGTTCTGGCGTGTGCGGCTTGTTGCTGTTGCTGAGGCTACTGCTGCTGCTGCTGGGGCTCCTGCTTCACGACCCTGTTGGGGCACATGTTTGCAAAGTGGTTAGGATCACCACATGCGAAGCAGACTCGGGCGTGGATCGCAGGTGCCTGAGTCGCCTGATGGCCTTGCGGGGCTGAGAGCAGAGCTTGATGAGCAGTGGCAGGAGCTGCGGTGTTGCGGGGACCAGTACAGCAGTTGGCAGTAAAGTGGTCGTACATGTTGCAGTGTGCGCAGAAACGACAGGCAAGACCCACCGGATGGTGATAAGAGCATGTTGGGCAAACCGGGTGGGAACCTGTGTATGCACGCTTTGCTGGTGGTGCATAAGTAGTTGGTGCTGGACGGTGATGGTGCTGCTGTTGGGCCGGTACGGCCTGGAGAGCAGCAGTGGTAGTGACAGCACAGTTCTTGTTGCTGGAGCTGTTGTTGTTGTTCTTCTTCTTTCGGCGTGAGGACTTTGACGGTTGAGCGGCGGCGGTTTCGGCAGTTGGAGCGGCGACGGTAGCTTGATGCAGGTGCTTCAAAGTTTTATCCTAGACTCCAGCCTTGACCCGCTTGTCGTTGATTTCAGCGGCAAGTAGGTAGGTTTCTTCGATCGTCTTAGTCTTAGTCGCTTGCACGAAATCTGCAACACAGTCAAGCAGGGCTCGGATATACTCTTCTTGATTGCCATGTCAGAAGTCTTCACTTGATCAGGGCAGATGATACTGAGCTGCTTGAATCGAGCAGTTAAAGTAGTGTTCTCGCCATCCTTTTGCTTTATGTTCCAGAATTCATCTTCCAGCTTTTGGCGTTCATGAGGAGGACAGAATTCTTCCAGCATGACCTCCTTGAGTTCGTCCCATGACAGACCGTAGGCTGCATCGTTCCCTCGTTTGTTTCTCTCGGCCGTCAACCAGTCGAGTGCGCGGGACTGGAAGACGCCAGTAGCGTTGAGAGTGCGGAGTTCGTCAGGGCAACCGCTCTGTCGTAGAGTTACCTCAATGGAATCAAACCATTGGAACAACGTTGTAGGTCCTTCCTCGCCAGTGAATTCTTTTGGCCCACAAGCCTTGAACTGCTTGAAGCTGAAGGCAGCTTTGGGAGTAACTTTAGGAGCTTCGGTTCTCGACTCCTCAGATGATTTGCTGACGTTCTCATAGACCCCATGTGACAACTCGAACCTTAGACCTATCATTGTGTAACATACGTGAACGTGTTATGATTTTACAAACTTTGATGCTATTGAATGTTATGATATTTACGTGCCTTATGTGTGTATGTTGTGTGTACACGAACCCAAATCACACACTAAAACCGGATTACACCTTATAACCGGTCACACAAGCCCGTTTGGGCCACACCTTGAATCGGACTCCATTGGGTAACCGAGTTGGGCTCGGCCCACTCCCCACTCGCAAACACAAATCCCTTGGTAAGGGTTTGATTTCTTTCATTGTTACAATTTACACAACACACACAAACCCTATTGCTCTCTACTCTCTCTCTCTCGTTGCTTGGAAACCGAAGGCACAAGAACATCCGATCATTCTCTTGTTCGGATCACCTTTCCTTACTCGTAATCGGTTAGTGTTTTGTTTATGTTTTTATGATAAGTGATGTTATGATTTCATGTTTAGATGAAACCGATTAGAATCCGCATGATTGTGAACTAGGGCCGGTTAGATTATGTTGTTTATTATTGGTCTTCGGATTGATTTCTTGTTGATAGATATAATCAGGTTCTGTATGAATGATAATCGGATAGGTTGCATGCTAGTTCGATGATATGTTTATGAACCGGTTTAGATTTGTGTGATAATCCGATCTTTGATTTGATGCTGTTATGATCATGCTAGATGGTGATGATTTGAAGATATTATGAATATGATTGAATGTTGAATAATCATTGTTTGATCTGATTTCCGAAACTGCCTAAGTTGTTTGCTAGAATCACGGAAAGATTGTTACAGGAATTATGGAAACCAGTTACACACACGGTTGCGACTCGGAACCACTCATTGCGAGTCGGAACCCCACTCGAGACCACAACAGCACAAGCCGAGACCATGGTTGCGAGCCCCGTTGCGACTCGTAACCAGACCATGATGAGTCGTAATCACCAGTTGCGACTCGCAACCTCCTGTTGCGACTCGTAATCTCCGGCTGTGACTCGTAACCACCGGTTGCGACTCGAGATCGCTGGTTGCGACTCGAGACCATCATTTACACGTGCACTGTTTGGGCCAACACTGTCACGGGCCCAACCTTATGACTGTTATGTTATTGGACTTGTTTACATAGTTGCTAATTGGACTGCTCATGTTAATTGGGCCGACTACTTGGACTCGTTACTTGATATGAACTGCTGATACGTTTATGTGAATTGCCATGATCATACTTGATACCATACGTGATACAAACATGCTACATACGAACCTAACTTGCATAGTAACCATGATAGGACGTGGTTGATTCCTTACTTGTATACTTGAGCATTACACTGTCTGCCGAGCAAACCCAGGTGAGTTCACACTCCTACTAAGGCATGGGATTCCCGGGTCGTGGGAATGGGATAAAGGTTACAGTTGACTAAGAATGTACATATACTTTCCTAGACTATCACCTACCATGGTCCTCGGATGTCAGGACGGTTCCGTAGGTTAGGATAACACCTACGTGGTCATATGCCAATTACTGCCTCGGATGTCAGGCACGCACGTAAAACCTACGTGTACGCATTACTTCTATCCTCGGTACAAAGGATACGTACGTGAAACCCACGTACACCCCCGCGTCTCCTATCCTCGGTTATGAAGGATACGTACGTAAGACCTACGTACACCCCATACGCGCTACTGTTCTCGGAAGAAGAACAGGGATGATACGAGTAGTTGATACGAATAGTCTAGTGGTCACATAACATGGGAAGCCCCCACCTATATAACTTACTATCGGCCCAGTAGTGCCACCCGTTACTTACTGTTACGCACTTACTTACTGTGAACTCGCTCAACTAGTTTGTTGATCATTCTGTTACATGCCTTGCAGATCGTTAGGTACATTGGGGCTTGCACAAAGAGGAGCCGGTCGTTGTGGACAAGGATCGTATTACTTTGATTAGATATTTATGACATTCCAGTATTTTAATTTGGGTTTATAACAATGCTTCCGCTACTTGAACAATACTTGGTTTTGAAACATCGATCATGTCGTGATGAACTACTTTAATGACTTTTATAATTATTAAATGCTATGTTTGATATGATTGATGGCTTGATCCTGGTCACGTCACGCTCCCAAGCGGTGGTACTCCGCGGGTGGATTTTGGGGGTGTGACAGATTGGTATCAGAGCCATTGGTTATAGAGAACTTGGTTTTAATACGGGAAAAAGTTTTTATTAAAACCGGACTATAACCAGTACAGTGTTCTCAACGATCCACAACGACACTTCGCTCCACGTGCAAGACTCGACATCCTAGGTAATAAGGTTTATATTTATTGCCTGTCTGCTAGAACTGTTTAGAACTTTGCTCGTGGTATGCTTAGACTACAATGCTCACTATTTGCTATTGCTTAAGAACCCTTACGTGCTTACGCTTTTCTGTCATCGCACTATTCGCGAACTTTTCTCACCTATTTCGCCTTTGACATGAAGATCAATGGCTGGAAGAATTAACATGACACAAGCCCAGTTAGAGGCTCTTGTTCAAGCCCAAGTTGCTGCGGCAGTTGCAGCAGCTCAAGCAGGTAGTATATCCTGCAGTATAGGCACACACTAGGATCCCTAGATCCTACATTCACTCTTATATTTAACTTCGTCCTATTCGTACACAATAGGTCAACACGCGCAGCAGCCTGTCTGCACTTTCAAGAACTTCATGGACTGTCGTCCAAACTCTTTCAGCGGCACAGAAGGAGCGGTTGGACTCCTCCACTGGTTCGAGAAGCTAGAATCAGTATTCGAAATGTGCGAGTGCCCTGAGGCTCGCAAGGTCAAGTTTGCTACTGGCACCTTGGAAGGAATCGCGCTAACCTGGTGGAACGCGCAGGTGCAGATTCTTGGGTTGGCAGCTGCTAACGCCACCCCATGGAACGATTTTAAGGAACTCATCAAGCGTGAGTATTGCACGCGTGAAGACATTCACAAGCTAGAAGACGAGCTGTATAATCTGAAAATGGTTGGGTCAGAGATTGAAGCGTATACCAAGCGGTCAAACGAGCTGGCCGTGCTGTGTCCAACTATGGTAGACCCTCCATACAAGCGCATTGAGTTGTACCTCAAGGGATTGGCGCCAGAAATTCAGAGCCACGTGACGTCGGCTAACCTCGAAAACATCCAGGAAATTCAACGCCTCGCTCATCGCATCACCGACCAGGCAGTGGATCAGAATAAACTGCCTAAGCGTGTCAGCGCTACTGCTACAGTCACACCTTCAGCTACTCCCGTTACTCTCAGTGACAATAAGAGGAAATGGGAGGGGGATTCAAGCAAAGCATCAGTTTCGGTTCAGTCCCAGAATCAGCAGCGAAAGACTGACAACTATCAAAGCCCTAACCAGCAGTCGTCAGGTAGTCACAGGCAGGGTGGATATCGTGGAAATCTTCCAAAGTGCAACAACTGCAACAAGCACCACAACGGTCAGTGTAACAAGGGTCGTTGTCAAAGATGCCTCAAGATGGGTCACGAGGCCAAAGACTGTAGAAGCCTTCGTCCTGCGAACCAAAATCAGCAGCAGCCTCACGCTCAGCCTAACCAACAACAGGGCAACAAGGGATGCTACAATTGTGGTGCTGAAGGCCACATCAAGAGACACTGCCCACAGCTCAACAGGAACCAGAACAACAACAACAACAATCAGGGCAATGGCAACAACAACAATGGAGGAAACAACAACGGCAATGAGGCAAGGGGCCGTGCATTCGTACTAGGTCGTGGCGACGCAGTGAACGATCCCAACGTTGTTATGGGTAAGTTTCTCCTCGACAATATTTACGTTACTGTTTTGTTTGATTCGGGTGCGGATACAAGCTATATGTCTGTGAAAATGTGTCAACTGCTAAAACGTGCACCAACACTTTTACCCACCAAACATGTAGTAGAGTTAGCTAACGGTAAAAGTCTAGAAGCCACGCACGTAGTTCAGGGTTGTAACCTTATTCTAGCTGGTCAAGCCTTTTCTATTGATCTCATTCCCATAGTTTTGGGAAGTTTCGACGTCGTGATTGGGATGGATTGGCTTTCCCAACACCAGGCAGAAATCCTATGCAGCGAGAAGGTTATTCGCATACCTCGGTTGGGTCAGGAACCTCTTGAAGTTCAAGGCGACAAGAGTGGTGCAGTGGTAGGCATCATCTCATTCTTGAAGGCTCAGAAGTGCTTACGTAAAGGTCACACAGCCATTTTGGCTCTTGTTTCAGACGCATCAGTAAAGGAAAAGAAATTGGAGGATATTCCAATTGTACGTGACTTTCCTCAGGTGTTTCCTGAAGATTTACCTGGTTTACCGCCTCATCGTCAGGTTGAATTCCAGATCGAGCTCGCTCCAGGAGCAGCACCCATAGCTCGCGCACCATATCGTCTAGCTCCATCGGAATTGGAGGAATTGTCAAAGCAACTGCAAGAACTCTTGGAAAAGGGTTTCATTCGTCCAAGCTCTTCGCCTTGGGGAGCTCCAGTACTTTTCGTGAAGAAGAAAGACGGTACGTTCAGGATGTGTATAGACTACAGGGAACTGAACAAGGTGACGGTGAAGAACCGTTATCCTCTTCCACGCATAGACGACTTATTCGACCAGTTGCAAGGGTCGTGTTACTATTCCAAGATCGACCTACGGTCAGGTTACCATCAACTGAGAGTCCGCGAGGAGGACGTCTCTAAGACAGCATTCAGAACTCGCTATGGTCACTATGAGTTCTTGGTTATGCCGTTCGGACTTACGAACGCGCCTGCAGTTTTCATGGATCTTATGAACAGGGTGTGCAAACCCTATCTCGACAAGTTCGTCATTGTATTCATCGACGACATCCTGATTTACTCCAAGAGTCAGGAGGAACACGAGCATCATCTTCGTCTGATATTGGAACTCCTTCGAAAGGAACAGTTGTACGCTAAGCTTTCTAAATGCGACTTCTGGCTTCGTGAAGTCCACTTCTTAGGCCATGTGGTAAACAAGGATGGGATTCATGTCGATCCATCCAAGGTGGATTCGATCAGGAACTGGCCAGCACCGCGTACGCCAACGGAAATACGCCAATTCTTGGGTTTGGCGGGATACTACAGACGGTTTATTAAAGACTTTTCAAAGATCGCGCAACCACTTACGCTACTGACACAGAAGGGTGTCACCTACCGTTGGGGCAACACGCAAGAAACTGCTTTTCAGTATCTAAAGGATAGGCTCTGCAGCGCACCTATTCTTTCATTGCCAGAGGGCACAGATGACTTCGTGGTATACTGTGACGCATCAATACAGGGTCTGGGTTGTGTATTGATGCAACGTGATAAAGTGATAGCCTACGCTTCTCGTCAACTAAAGGTTCATGAACGCAACTACACGACGCACGATCTAGAGCTAGGAGCTGTTGTTTTCGCGCTTAAGATATGGCGACACTACCTGTACGGTACCAGATGCACGATTTACACCGATCACAGGAGTCTCGAGCATATCCTTAAGCAGAAGGATTTGAACATGCGTCAACGACGATGGGTCGAGTTACTTAACGACTACGAATGCGCCATCAAGTATCATCCAGGCAAAGCCAATGTTGTGGCTGACGCCCTCAGTCGGAAAGACACTCTACCACGGCGCGTGCGAGCGCTACAGCTTACGATTCAGTCTAGCCTTCCTGCACAGATACGAAATGCTCAGGTAGAAGCATTGAAGCCCGAAAACGTCAAGGCTGAAGCCTTACGCGGCTCACGACAACAAATGGAACAAAAGGAAGACGGCGCTTACTATGTAACGGGCCGGATTTGGGTCCCTCTTTATGGCGGTCTACGCGAACTTGTGATGAATGAAGCTCACAAGTCTCGCTACTCAGTACATCCAGGGTCAGATAAAATGTACCACGATATCAGCACTACTTATTGGTGGCCTAGCATGAAGGCCCACATTGCTACGTACGTTGGAAAATGTTTGACTTGTGCAAGAGTCAAGGTTGAATATCAGAAGCCAGCTGGTCTACTTCAGCAGCCTAAGATACCACAGTGGAAATGGGAAGAAATTTCCATGGATTTTGTTACAGGCTTACCTAGATCTCAGCGTGGGAACGATACAATATGGGTCATAGTTGATCGACTCACCAAGTCCGCACACTTCCTGCCGATTAAGGAAACGGACAAGTTCTCCACTCTCGCAGACGTCTATCTTAAAGAAGTTGTTTCGAGGCACGGGGTGCCCACATCCATCATTTCGGATCGCGATGCACGATTCA
The DNA here is from genome assembly GCF_002127325.2 of Helianthus annuus. NCBI lineage: Eukaryota > Viridiplantae > Streptophyta > Magnoliopsida > Asterales > Asteraceae > Helianthus > Helianthus annuus. The sequence goes on along the minus strand of NC_035444.2, from coordinate 141,697,959 downwards.
CGTCAGAGCTATGGCAAGCAATGCATAAATCTTTCGGCTCACGTTTAGACATGAGCACAGCATATCATCCTCAGACGGATGGGCAGTCTGAGCGAACAATCCAAACTCTAGAAGACATGCTTCGGGCATGCGTTATCGATTTCGGCAACGGTTGGGAAAAGCATCTCCCTTTGGTGGAGTTCTCGTATAATAACAGTTACCATACCAGCATTCAAGCCGCTCCATTTGAGGCATTGTACGGACGTAAATGCCGGTCACCTCTCTGTTGGGCAGAGGTGGGGGATAGTCAAATTACGGGTCCAGAGATTGTTGTGGACGCCACAGAAAAGATAGCACAGATACGGCAACGCATGGCGGCAGCACGCGACCGTCAGAAAGCCTACGCGGACAAGCGTAGAAAGCCTTTGGAATTTGAGGTCGGAGACCGGGTTTTATTGAAAGTTTCACCCTGGAAGGGTGTGGTACGTTTTGGCAAACGGGGCAAACTGAATCCGCGGTACGTCGGACCATTCGAAATCTTAGAAAAGATTGGCAAGGTAGCCTACAAGTTGAACCTACCAGCTGAACTCGGAGCAGTTCACAATGTCTTTCATGTATCAAACTTAAAGAAGTGCTTATCAGATGAAAACCTCATCATTCCTTATAAGGAACTCACTATCGACGAGCGGTTGCAGTTCGTCGAGGAACCAGTAGAAATCACGGACCGGGATGTGAAGGTCCTCAAAAGCAAGAGAATCCCTCTTGTTCGAGTTCGTTGGAACTCCAAACGTGGCCCAGAGTACACCTGGGAACGCGAAGACAGAATGACAGAAAAGTACCCCCAATTGTTCACAACCAATGCTACCACTACTGAGGCTGAAGCTACTACTTCGGAATTTCGGGACGAAATTCCAGATCAACGGGGGGAGGATGTGACACCCCAGGAAAACCAGTAAATGCTATAACTTACCTAGCTTCCTCAGTGAGTGCATACCAAATTTCGGGACGAAATTTCCAATTAGTTGGGGATAATGTGACAACTCGAACCTTAGACCTATCATTGTGTAACATACGTGAACGTGTTATGATTTTACAAACTTTGATGCTATTGAATGTTATGATATTTACGTGCCTTATGTGTGTATGTTGTGTGTACACGAACCCAAATCACACACTAAAACCGGATTACACCTTATAACCGGTCACACAAGCCCGTTTGGGCCACACCTTGAATCGGACTCCATTGGGTAACCGAGTTGGGCTCGGCCCACTCCCCACTCGCAAACACAAATCCCTTGGTAAGGGTTTGATTTCTTTCATTGTTACAATTTACACAACACACACAAACCCTATTGCTCTCTACTCTCTCTCTCTCGTTGCTTGGAAACCGAAGGCACAAGAACATCCGATCATTCTCTTGTTCGGATCACCTTTCCTTACTCGTAATCGGTTAGTGTTTTGTTTATGTTTTTATGATAAGTGATGTTATGATTTCATGTTTAGATGAAACCGATTAGAATCCGCATGATTGTGAACTAGGGCCGGTTAGATTATGTTGTTTATTATTGGTCTTCGGATTGATTTCTTGTTGATAGATATAATCAGGTTCTGTATGAATGATAATCGGATAGGTTGCATGCTAGTTCGATGATATGTTTATGAACCGGTTTAGATTTGTGTGATAATCCGATCTTTGATTTGATGCTGTTATGATCATGCTAGATGGTGATGATTTGAAGATATTATGAATATGATTGAATGTTGAATAATCATTGTTTGATCTGATTTCCGAAACTGCCTAAGTTGTTTGCTAGAATCACGGAAAGATTGTTACAGGAATTATGGAAACCAGTTACACACACGGTTGCGACTCGGAACCACTCATTGCGAGTCGGAACCCCACTCGAGACCACAACAGCACAAGCCGAGACCATGGTTGCGAGCCCCGTTGCGACTCGTAACCAGACCATGATGAGTCGTAATCACCAGTTGCGACTCGCAACCTCCTGTTGCGACTCGTAATCTCCGGCTGTGACTCGTAACCACCGGTTGCGACTCGAGATCGCTGGTTGCGACTCGAGACCATCATTTACACGTGCACTGTTTGGGCCAACACTGTCACGGGCCCAACCTTATGACTGTTATGTTATTGGACTTGTTTACATAGTTGCTAATTGGACTGCTCATGTTAATTGGGCCGACTACTTGGACTCGTTACTTGATATGAACTGCTGATACGTTTATGTGAATTGCCATGATCATACTTGATACCATACGTGATACAAACATGCTACATACGAACCTAACTTGCATAGTAACCATGATAGGACGTGGTTGATTCCTTACTTGTATACTTGAGCATTACACTGTCTGCCGAGCAAACCCAGGTGAGTTCACACTCCTACTAAGGCATGGGATTCCCGGGTCGTGGGAATGGGATAAAGGTTACAGTTGACTAAGAATGTACATATACTTTCCTAGACTATCACCTACCATGGTCCTCGGATGTCAGGACGGTTCCGTAGGTTAGGATAACACCTACGTGGTCATATGCCAATTACTGCCTCGGATGTCAGGCACGCACGTAAAACCTACGTGTACGCATTACTTCTATCCTCGGTACAAAGGATACGTACGTGAAACCCACGTACACCCCCGCGTCTCCTATCCTCGGTTATGAAGGATACGTACGTAAGACCTACGTACACCCCATACGCGCTACTGTTCTCGGAAGAAGAACAGGGATGATACGAGTAGTTGATACGAATAGTCTAGTGGTCACATAACATGGGAAGCCCCCACCTATATAACTTACTATCGGCCCAGTAGTGCCACCCGTTACTTACTGTTACGCACTTACTTACTGTGAACTCGCTCAACTAGTTTGTTGATCATTCTGTTACATGCCTTGCAGATCGTTAGGTACATTGGGGCTTGCACAAAGAGGAGCCGGTCGTTGTGGACAAGGATCGTATTACTTTGATTAGATATTTATGACATTCCAGTATTTTAATTTGGGTTTATAACAATGCTTCCGCTACTTGAACAATACTTGGTTTTGAAACATCGATCATGTCGTGATGAACTACTTTAATGACTTTTATAATTATTAAATGCTATGTTTGATATGATTGATGGCTTGATCCTGGTCACGTCACGCTCCCAAGCGGTGGTACTCCGCGGGTGGATTTTGGGGGTGTGACACACCACTCACGGCTTTTGCTACTTGTTTGGTGATGATAGCAGCAAGACGTTTGTCTTTCTTTTCTTGGCGATAAAGTGATGGGCGACGGGATCCTGATGACGGTCCAGTTGACATTGTCTGCAATAGACATTGTCATAGGTCCCAGACACGTCATAACCGAATCTCACCTCACACGTCTAGTACTTACTAAAGCTTAGGAACACGTTCAAACATGTAAATACATAACCACGTAAACACAAATTCACATAGAGTCACGTAGGCACATAAGCACACAAGCTCATAAGCACATAAGCACGTAGGGCACAGAAGCACAGAAACACATACCCAGGTGATCACAGAGGCAGTCAGAATACAAAAACCTATCATTCAAAGTTTGCGAGCGTTCGAATATAGCGATCGCGTTTAGCGTAGCATTTAGTATAGTATAAGCGTATAGTATAGCGAGCATCACAGCGTACAACGTTTCCTTATAGTAGTAACGATTTGTTAACGTTTTGAGATAGAAGAGCAATGCGGGTTGCGTGTGTCGATCATGATGAGAGTAAAAATCGAATCAGTTTCCAAATTTAAACACATAAACAGGTAAGTACACGTATAAACACATAAAACGATAAATCATCAGAGTCAGCAGTTGCGGGCTCAGAATCGAAACACATAAAAATCGAGAAGTAGATCGTCTGCGGCTATTAGACATTGACTACCCAAAGCGATTCGACTATTCTAAAGGACTTGGCGTGCACATTTTGACCTTCAGGATTGGGCCTCTGCCTCGATTCTTGGGCATCCGGCGCACATCCCTCTAGTCATTCTGTGAGTTCAGGTCGTTGGAGTCCGTCGAGACTTTGGTGAGAGTTTTGTAAAACCGTGGTCAAGCCGTCAAGGTTAGGGTTTCACCCCTGGCTTGAAAACTTCCCTTTGATTTTAATAAAATAGAGGAGATTATTCATCAAAATGTGGATTTCACTCCTCATTTGGTATAATTCTCCCCGTTGGTAAATAAAAAAAAATGCGGGTTGATTAAGCAGATTTTAGCCGAGAGTTTGCGGTTTTCACACCTAATCTTGACTAAATCGCTTCTTGAAAATTCGAATGCAGTGATAGTGTAGCATAGGCAAGAATGGCAAAGAATAGAAGTAAGCTCATACATAATCCCTACTGGACATGCACGAGTCGGTCTATTGGGTCCTAACTATAGACTAGGTTTCTAAGACATTGACCCGAACTAGGTCAAGTCTTGCCTAATTCCCTATAGTTATGGCTCTGATACCAATCTGTCACACCCCAACCGATGGCGGATTCATCAGGGCATGGCACTGAGTGAAACAGATTGTCAAAAAGTTTCAATAACAATTATCATTACCAATCAATTTAAAGTAACATGTCCCATACCATGCCTCAAAAGGTAAACAAATTATTACAGACAAATTCTAGGCAAATAGTCCTATTCTGACAACTCAGATTTTCAAATAGAGCAATTGTTTATCTGCTTCTAGAGACTCTTGATTACATTAGTATAGACAACTATTTGTTGGCCTCTAGAAACTTATTATAGCCTGGCTTTCCTAGCAGCTAAGCATCCTAAATACCTGTTACATACGTTAAAATAAAAGTCAATACACATAGTGTAAAGGTGAGCATACAAGTTTGATAATAGCATATAGAGTTCGAAATAGTTTACGCATTACCAGCACGTACACAGAGGAAAACGAAGCATGTTAATTATCGACATGGACCTATCAATACCAATGACTGCGGGTTGACTGCCCAAGGCAGTTCGTAATACATGATCACCACTATAATCCATGCAAATAATTGTCCTTAACAACCCCCTTGTGAACGGGTGCTGAGTCCAAACTATAGTACTATCGTCGTTAAGGTAGGTAGACAGCATTCCACGTGTAAACATAACAACAGGCATTCATTTAGTCACGTAATACATGCGGTAACGACGTTTAAAGTATTACGTAGTGTGTTCGATTGTGATTTTGTATAAGTAATGTATGTAACACCCAAAAGTGCATAAAGCAAAAAGGGATCAAGTATACTCATAGCGGTTGATGGATTGAAGGGAGCGCTTGAGAGTAAGGTTAGCCTGATTAGAACGATAGCATAATGATAAGTTACGCGTAAACGAAAGCAAGTGTTGATGGGTCGAATGGCAGTTCGGTCAGATGGTAATCCGATCGGACGGCCAATCGGGCGGATGTCGAACGGTTATCCGGTCGGACGGTAGTCCGGTCGGATGACCATTCGATTGGATTGTTTCTTTCTATGAGATGGATGTGTTTGTGTATGATGGTTTGACTTTTGAAGTTTTTGTTGTAGCGTTTGAAAAATATTGAAGTATCTCTACCTGTCAGGTCGGTCGATCGGACGGTAGTCCGATCAGATGGTAACCCGATAGGTTGACACTTCAGTGAGAACAAGTTCACAGCAGGTTGTCACTCGATCGGAGAGCAGTCCGGTCAGGTGGCATCACTAGTGCATTGAACATGTTGAAAAAAATCGATTAAGTGTTGAAGTCAAGTATCTCATGATCCGAAGAGTAATCCGGTCGGATGGTAGTCCGATCGGATAACAATTTGTTCAATACTCAAGTTTAAATGAGGTTGATTAAGTGTGGGACCCAAAGTGTCGGTCGTTCGGGTGGCCGGTCGCTCGGATGGCTGTCCGGTCAGACAGTAGTCCGGTCGGATAGCCCCCGTGTTGGTCGTTCCGTTCGTCTTTCACTTGGTCGTTTTGATCGTTTGTAGTTTTATCAAAACGCTTTGACAACGTGTCAACCAACAGAACCCCGTCTCGAACCTGGTAACCTGACCGAACAGGAATTACCCATCGTTCAACCAGTTAACCGGTTCAAGTCGGTCGTTCTTGATTAACCCGAAATCGGTGGTCTCGCGGATAGGATTCTGGTCTTGAGCCAACACATTACTAAGAACGAGTAGAGGTTAGAACGAGATCCGATCCTATCGGTTTGCGTGCGTTGAGTGTAAAAGAGTTGAAAGAAAGTTGGAAAAACCTTCCTTCAATCCCTTTTACCGGGAATATGTTTAGATCTATCAAAGATCTTTGTTTATTTATGTGGAAGTCAGTTAGATTCAAGTTGTTCTTGAAGGATTGAGGCCAAAACATGAAGTTCTTCAAGAACACATGATGACATCATCCTAGAACCCTTGAATCTTGGTGATTTCACGGTTAAAAGTGAAGATTTAAAAGATAGAAGGGTGTAGGAGTGCGTGTAGATCAAGAAAGTACAAGATTTAGGACGAGATATTACCGGATTGGAGAGAAATCGGAGAATAGGTGGAGAACATGAGCTGCTCGGACAGAGGATTTCCAAAAGTAGAAAGTATGAAAGTCACATGGGTATTTATAGGATTCCAAAAGTGGAAAGGGTGGGTCGGTCGGATGACACCACATCCGGATGATAGGTCGGTCGGATGGCACACCGACCGGATGGCAGCCCGGTCGGATGGCAAGCCGGCCGGCTGGCATCTGGTTCAAGTGCGTGACGCGACGATTTTTGACATTCCGATTTCGATTGCGATTGCGCGTCGCTCGCAATAGAGTTCTCTATTCAACTTACTTTTAATCCCAACTATTCATATCGCGCGCCGTCTCTTCCCCACTAATTATCATACTAGATCAACATATAATCATCCTTGTTTCGTATTCGTTTTGCGATTGCGGTTCGATTGCGATTGAGTTGGATTGCGATTCGATTTGATTACCACACATAACGTAAATAAACATGCACAAGTAACACATAAGGCACACATACACGTATAATAATCACCATAATGCGTAATTCGAGTTGCGAGCACGGTGTCGATTAGATTTGATTAATTAGCGTTTAGTTGACTTTATCGCATTGTTACTTCCTATTATTCACAGTCGTAAAGCGGTTCGTAGCGATAAACATTCAATTACTTCGATTTTAACTAATTACTCCACATAATACAAATAACGTAAAACATTATATAGACTGACTATAAGTCAAAGAAGTCAAAACAGGAATTGAGCAAGGAGAGACAGATTGCAATTTGCAATCTTTTCTTCCTTCAATCTTGATTTTGACTTTGACTTTCGAAACACGGGGTGTTACAGTTTTGAAGTTAGAATTCCGATTGAAATCGGAGCTGGGTAAACGCAGCAACAAGCTGCAACATTTTGGAAGAATCAAGGCGTTGCGCCGCGCGACGGGGAAAGCCTTAGGCCGTCGCGCGACGCGACGGAGTGCCAGATGCGCGAAAATTGTTTATTTAAATCGTTTATGCATTGCGAACCCATTTTAATACGTTTTAAGCTACGTATGACTAATCTAACTCATGTTTTATGAGTTGCAGGTAAAATTCTAGTACCGGAGGATGATCAAGTTCAACAAAGAACCGAACACATTCAAGATACAAGCTTCCGCACATTGTTAATTGTTATTTTAAATGACGAATTTAATCACATTTCGTAGTATACCTGAAAGTTGTAAAAGATTTAAATAATCCCGCATTTTCTATTATAATTGTAATTATAAATATATGATTATGTTCGAGATTTATAACAAAAATCCGCTTTAAATAGTAAGGGTGTTACAGTAATGCGTTATAAATTTCTAACAAACCGTTGTGCTTATTTTTATCTATGTTTCAATAGAATATTTTTCTTTTGAGTAAAATGCACGGATAGTCCATGTGGTTTTGCAAAATAACACCTATAGTCCCCAACTTTTGGAAATTACGCCGGTGCTCCCTGTGGTTTGACAGTTTGTTAGTCGGATAGTCCCTGGAGTGGATGTCCGTTAGTTTTCTCCGTTAGGTGTATGTGAAATGACAAAATTACCCTTCATCTTCTTCAATCTATAAAAACAAAACAACCTCATCCCAACCCCACCCACCCCCACCTTTCTCTCTGTTTCCCCCCACTGTGGATCTGATCTTTATATTGCAACCGTTTCGAATCATACCTGCAACTTCACTGCAAACTGCAACCATTTCGAATCATACTGCATCTCCGGTTCCCCATCATCATTACATCGCACAGACCACCAACATCCTCATAACTTCCGATCAAGCGCTGCAACATGTGCCCCAACGTTCACCTCCAGTCATCATCATCGTTCAAGCATTACACTATTTGTCACTTCCGACGAAACCTGCAACTCCGATCACCTCTCTCTTCATATTCGAAAAAGGTCATCATCACAGCATTTTGAATACAGTTTCTGAATTACAATTCAAAAACACGTTCATCCAAAACATCATCTTCATTGTTCTCCGATCACCTCCTCCGATCACTACGTTCCTTCTCTGATCATCGTCACCTTCATTATCATCATCTTCAAAACCACACTCCGGTCGACCTGCTAATCTCCGGCAACCGTTCACCATCAACACGTTTTGTGTAAAGAGAGAGAGAGAGAGTGGCAGCTAATCTTTGACAGTAGAGTTTTGTGTGTGGTAAGAAGCAAAAGTATTTTTGTTTGTGACAGCATACTGTCGGGAATAAGAGGAAAAGGAGTATCAGGGTGCTTATGTGACATTTAAGGTGTCGGGAATAAGAGGTAAAAGATCAGATCCACAGTGGGGGTGGGTGGGGGTGGGGTGGGGTTGTTTTGTTTTTATAGAATTAACAAGATGAAGGGTAATTTTGTCATTTCACATACACTTAACGGATAAAACTAACGGACATCCACTCCAGGGACTATTCGAGTAACAAACTGTCAAACCACATGGAGCACCGGTGTAATTTCCAAAAGTTGGGGACTATAGGTGTTATTTTGCAAAACCACAGGGACTATCCGTGCATTTTACTCTTTTCTTTTTAAATTCGAGCGGGTCAAATATAATAATTTTTTATTCTTTACCATTATGAACTGAACCGATACCGTGTAAACAACTTCAGTAATATTCGTTTTTATAGTTTCCGACATAACCTTTATTGAAAACAGAGTTGCATTCATGATATAACAAGTATGAGTACTATACCAGGTTTGTCATCAGCTTAACTAATGTTGTCCCATTAACATCGACTTGGTTTTTGGGTCCGGTTAATATTTTGAGTAACACCGAAAGGGCAGAATTCCACTAGTTCAAATAAATCAATTATTATGGGCTTAAATTTACATAATTCCAACGGTCACCTCTGAGAAAACCCCTAATCAAAATCTCGTAAAACCCTCCATTTTCTCCATCAAAGAAAAAGAAGCAACAATGGTGGTGATCTCAAACGAAGACTATGAAGAGCTCCGTAAGAGAAGGATGGAGGAGAACAAAAGAAGGATGGAAGAGCTTCATCTTCATCAGCTCACTCAAGCTCTTAAACACGCTAAACCCCCTCCGGTTATTATCTATTCTCACAATTATTTTTCTTTCAGAAAATAATAACAATCACCTAAACTTGCTTATCTGTAACAATGGCAGATGAAGCTAACACAACCCCCCAAAATTGGGGCAGAAATGGTGGAGATCAGAAGGTCAAACCGCGTTGCAAACAAGCCTGCCCGTGTTTACAACCCTGACCGTATTTTCAAGCAAATTGTAACTTTCTTTTGTTTCCTTTCCTTATTAACTAACTCATATTTGCTTCTTAAAGTTTAAAATATTTACAGTTATTATATATGAACTAGGGTATTAGGGCTGTAAACGAGCAGGGCCGAGCCGAGCCAGAGTGGGCTCGGTTCGATAATTTTAGCGAGCTGAAAATATGGGCTCGAGTTCGGCTCGAAAAAATTTCGAGCCAGTTCGCTTTAAAAACAAAAATAAAAAAAGGTAAATTACTTATTGAGTCCCTGTAGTTGTAACCACTTGAATTCAAAATCAAAATGTTTAACACCCTGAGTCCTTAAACACTTTTTTATAACCTTTTGAGTCTAATCTTTTAACCTTTCGAGTCCAACGTTCTAACAAAATTGGACTCAAAACGTTATAAAATGAAAATGTTATAAAATGAGCCGTTAGGGACTCAGGGCGTTAAACTTTTTGATTTTGGACTCAAATGGTTAAAACCACTAAAACACAAGGTAAAAAAATCAACTTTTGTATTTGGGCTTATACATTAAACCAGAAAATAATAAATAAAACAACATTTGGGCTTTTATGTGTGGTTTTTTTATACAGTACCTTTTATAAAACATGAAAAAATAAATAACAATCCAATCAAAGACTATTGCCTTGAGAATAAACAAACCCAGATTGTAATGAAATGCAGGAAAGCAATACCAAAGTTCTTTCAGTCATTACTTGTTGCTGATTCAGCCAAAAAAATACAGGAAACAACCAAGTTCAAAACTTCCAGTGTCGTTAAAACATAAAACATTAAGATGTCATCTTTAAGGCTACTCGGTATGGGTGAGGCTCATCCTTGGAGGATGGGCCTCCACGTCAGCGCCACGTAGGATGGGTGTGAGGATGGGTCAAAGAGGAGATGGATCTAAGGAAATGGGGGATGTGCCTAAAATATATATGTATATGTTGTATGTATATGTGTGTGTGAGAAGAAGATGCAACAACTTTTGCCCTTTACCTCCCGTCCCCAATGTCCCTACCCCGACGTTTTGGGCGACGCCGAGCCACCCGGGGCGGTGTTTGGGGGCGTGGCCGGTGCTCGACGGGGCTGGACGACCCCCACACCGAGTGCCCTAAGTCACTAAAACTATTAAGTTTAAAACATTATAAGTAGAATTGTAATCTAATCAAACACAGTAGTACAATACAGTATAATAAAACACTATAACAATTTATATACCACAAAAATAAAACATCAAAACAACCATTTATATTGTTCAAGCAATTTATATCCAATCTGAAAGTAATCTATATAAAAATTTTAATTAACCTCCCTTTCAATTAAATGCATCGTCACTCATCGTGTTTGATACTCGGTATAGCAATCGAAAAAGAAAACTCAACACATAAAGTCCTTTAAATTTTAATTTACCCTAAAATGATTTATGTTAATTCTATTTTCAAGACTACAAATATAAAAAAATTCAAATTTATAAAACTAATAACCCATCAAATTCATAACTGTAGCATCCAAAATACAAATTTAATGTAGCCACATGAGGTCGATGGGAGGCGATTTAGCCAAACGGTCGTGTCTTAACTGAACTGATACCGTTTGCGTTTCCTCTCCTTAAAACAGTTTATTTACATATTACTGATTTTCTTAACAGGTAGCTCAAGGCTCTTCAAGCAAGTCTTCAAGGTCACTTGCCATGACTAAAGCTGTGGAGGTACGGTTAAGCCTAGGAACGGAGCATCCAAGCTTTATAAAGATCATGAAAGGACAGGTTGTCATTGCAGGTCCGATGGTAATGCTATTGTATTGTATTCTCAACAACTTGCAATCAGTTTTTAGTTAAAAAAATTGTGTAATCCACTGCTCTCTTTTGGATACAGGCTTTTCCGATCACGTTTTGGAAGTTATTTGTATTACCGAAAGTTGATTCTGAAATGGTGATTGAAGATGAAAATAGGGAGATTTATCATGTCAAATACTGTTATAAGCAGCCCGGGCTTAGTGCAGGATGGAAAAAGTTTGCAGCTGGACATAACTTGCTTGATGGAGATGTTTTGGTCTTTCATTTGGTCGAACCTTACAAATTTAAGGTTCTTTTATGCTTTTGTTCACATGATTGATGAACATAAATTTAACACCAGTTCTTGTCAGTAGCGTGTACATTATTTTCATATAAATAGGGATTCTGATGCATGTGCTTCTTTATTTACAACTTAAGAGTTAAAATTTTGATTTGTAGGTTTATATAGTTAGGGCGAATGATCTGAAGAAAGCAGATGATCTTATTACGCGTTTAAATTTGGAGGCGCGCAATAAACAAATGACTTCAGGTCTGTTTCAGCTGACTTAATAAATTTCTGATTTGTAGACCCGATTGATATATATTTTTTTTTTCCGGTTTTTGATTTCATACAGAAACCAATACGCTATCTCCTACACGAAAGAAAACCAAGCGTGCAAAGCCACTCTCATCATCACAGATCATCAGCCAAATCATGGAACAATTGGGAAACAATAGTGAAGCGTTTGGTTCAGAAGTTCTAGGAGGTTTCAGACCCTTTAAACCGGACCTTCCATCTCAAGAACTCGATGGAGTGTACGTTGACTCCGAGCTTCCAGGTGAAACTGTGAATATTGCAAATGAGATCTACAACTGCAAGTTCACTACAACTAAGGAAGAAGTTGAAGCATGGGATAATTCCCTAAAATCGTTTTCTCAATTGGGAATGAAAGTCGGGTTTTTGAGTGAAAGGATTGCTACACGTTCAAGACTCATGTTTGAATCCGAAAGTAGGTTGGATATCGAAAGGTATATGGAAGCTAAGACGGAACACAAACATATCGAAGATGAGATCAAAAGGTTTACAGACGAGCTCAAGAAACTGGAGGAATCTTCTAGAAAGATCCAGGAAGATTTGAAGCACAAGGCTGGGAGGTATGAAGTGAAGTTCCAAGAAGAGGTCCCACTCACAACCTTCCAATAAGATCATTCCTTATTGGGTGAATGTGTAATCTCTTTTGCTTAATCTATTATTAACTAGTAATTTAATCCTCACACATATGTGCATGAATGTGTAGTCTCTTTTGTTTAATTGTCATCCTCAACTTGGAGTGAAGTGTTTGATCTTTGTAGTATTGATTGTGGAGGATATTTTTGATGTACGTTAAAGGTTCATGTTACAGTACTTAACGGCGTCATAGTTATGAATGAACCAATTGGTGAAATCTACCAATTGATTGATATACTTTCATATGCACATTTAGTTCAGTAACAATGTATCAAGTGATGTCTAGTTCACTTGATTCTTGCAAATATAAATATTTGTTTCTTTTTTGTCATCTTAGTCAAATCAGGATAGTATTTGCATATAAACACTTGATTTTTTTTTTTTTTTATTGTTATTCAATATGCTCTCCCTTTTGTTTTTCACCATATGTATCCTATTCCATCTTGTACTAAGTGTAAATGTTTGCATTCTTTTTGTCAACCCATAAGCAAGACGCAAGAATATGGTCTGTTGATTCCTCCACGCAAGAATATGGTCTTTTTGAGTGCAAGCCATCAACCCACTGTAGTATCTCCTCACACTTCCTATGTTCACCCATATGTGGTAGTTTTAGCTGAATTATGATCTGCCCACACCTTGAACACATGCTGCTAGTAAGTTGGACACCCTCTCTTTGTAAGAGCATCCTTGGAAGCTATCTTATTTAGACATACATGCTCTCCAACCAAATAAACCAATTTTTGCCCGTATCCATCTATTCCAATACCCCAATATTCTGATTTTTCTTATAGATCTCCTCTCTTACACTTGAAACCGAGAATTCTCCATCCCAATCCATCCCCCAAGTCCACTTGTCTGACCCGTTTGATCAGTGGCAGAACTAGAACATTAACTCAGGGGTATTCCAAAAAAAATTCACCGTGCAATAAAAACGACAATAAATAAATAAAGTAAAACAAATACATAATAGATTTGTCCTCTTCTTTTTTCATAGTTTGAAATCGTTCCATCACATCGTCGTCTTTTACTTCATGTAAAAAAAATCCTTTTCGATTGCACAAACCATAGCATTGTTAAAAAATTGGGCTTATTATTTACAATCTTCAATTGATTTGGGCTTAATAACATAAGGTTTATAAGTTGTGATAATCTTATAACTGATTATTGATTTGGGTTGGGCTAAGAAGTAGGAACTAAGCAGTGACGACGGATCCAATAATTTTTCCCACCGGGTTCCTTTTGGTAGATTTTCACTAATTTTTTTTTAAATCATACAAAATTTCCACTTTTTTTTTTCCAAACCGAGGGGGTTCCCGGGAACCCCCAAAACGCCCGGGATCCGCCACTGGAACTAAGTTTATAAACAACAATTTGGGCTTACAGACTTTTTTTTGGGGTGTCCTTGTAGTTGTTCAGAGGTATCCTTTGTATAAAAAGTGAAAAAAAAAATTACACTACCAATAAAAAGTTGAGCCGTAGCCCGTGCTACGGCTCGGTATACTTCAGGTCCGCCCCTGCGTTTGATACTACCCTTTTAGCTCTTCCACCAAAGTGACCCACTCCAAAAGTTCTTCAATGTTGCTGGTTTATGCAACCAAACCCCGACCCATTTCAATCCGTTTTCTTGGAGTCCTCCCGTTAGATCTCTCCATAGATTACGAAATATTGCCTAAGTGTTGTGTTACCGTCGCAACTCGCGGGCATCTTACTAGTATATAGATATAGCTCAATAGTATTGTATCTAGCATCCCTTGGTTCACTTGATTGTTGTAAATATTTGTTTTCCCTTTGTCATCAATGGGCCATAAACTATGGCAAGTCGGGAAAGAATAGCCTGAAGGTATTCATTCTGCTTTTTAGTAGTTATTCCCTATGTTGGATCCCGTATCCAATAGTGGTTTACCATATTATTCTTGTCAACCCACTTGGTAAAACTGAGTTGGGAAACTAAAGATAACGAAAGCATTAAGTATAAGGTATGGTCATTACAATATTGTCATGCATGCCATAACTCATATGTATGCATGCTAAACAAATAACAAATATCCGTATATAGAGAAACACTTTGTAAAACATCAATGTTGACTCGCAAGAAAACCTTATTCATACATGCATGTATGTAACTATGTATGTGTGCCATACAAAAAATAGATAGTCTGCACATGTAAAAGACACTAACGAAAGCGAATAATAGATAGTTTGCCACATGTAAAAAACACTACTTGAAGCATCACTTTCATTTGAATAGTACAAAAACAACCTTACTTTAAAAGTCAACTCTTAAGAAAAAAGAACAAAACTTTCTTAATACTTTTGCCATTTAAAACTTATGGTATACTTAAAAGTTGGGTGTACCTTAACTATTCATAACTTTAACTAGGTATTACATCACCTATTTTTCCTCATTTTATTCCGTTTCATTCTTAAGATAATGGTTTAATCCCGTTAATTTCATATAACCTTATTTTAAGTGGTTTTTGGTTTAGAATAAGAAAAGATAAACTAATTCAATATCTTAAATAACCTCGTTAACGTCTCTTAATATAAAGAGGAAGTGGTGTGCAACATTAGTTAACATGTCATGTTACCGTCAATGCCCCTGGTGTTAGGGTACCCGAGTGCGTTATACTCAATAAATAGAATATACGATGTCACATGCGACAATTGCTTATTTTTCACTGCAATCAAATTCTAAATTCAATATTTTTTTTTCTCTTTAGTCAAATCAACAAAGAACCATCAATATTTCCTATATTCGATTCTAACATAAGGGTGGGAGGGGTGCTCACTACCTGTAACATTCCGTATTTCCGTTGTATTTTCGGATTACTTGTAATTCGTATTTTACTTCAATCCTTGTAATCCGAGACTTTGATCATAATGGAAAACTACATTTTATAAACAATCGTGTTAAATTCATACTTATGTGTTATGCAACCAATCGTCTAATACGCGTTTTATATACAAAACCGAACCATACTTTAAATTACTATACGTTTCGGAATGTGATCATGTATGCCCCATACTTATAACATGTCTATATACCATGCTTATCTATATGTTTAAGGCACCTAAGGACCAACCAAGCAAACAAACCATAAGGATCAAAATGGAAAATTTGCATTTCAGAAAGCCTTACGGGCCCGTAAGACATAGTCCATACAATCCGCAAGGGTGTCTGGGAGGTAGAATTTGGGACAGCTTCGCGAAAGTGTGCTTCTCAACCACTTTTTCAACCTCCTTTCTCATCAAATCACCTTCTAACTTAGTTATGACATAAACCCTAATCCCCCACTATAAATCCAAGCCTTCCATGCCTTGTTTTCACTTTCCATACTCCAAATCTACTCTCAAACACTCAAGAATTCTCTAGAATCTTTGCAACTTTGGGCAAAAAGTTATAAGTGTTCAAGTGAGCTTTCAACTCACTTCGTTCTTCATTTCTTCTTGTTTTCTTATTCCATTCCACTTGGACAACCTCTAGGAATGTTTCCACAAGTTTACCATGATAAACTAAGTTGGAACATCACCATATTTGAGGTCCAAAGTTGGATTAATTTTTTTTTAAGAAACTTTTCAAAACAATTTTCTTATTACTTCATTTCTTGGATATCTTCAATTTGCCACAAGTCCCATTATTTAGATAGGTTAGATTGAATATTATTCCAGAAAATATCATGTTTTATACCTATTCTTTAATGTATAGACACTAAGTAATCTCCACGATGTTGCCTCATATGTGAGAGGAACCGAACCTAGTCTCCAACTTGCAATGTTGGAAAGACTAGAGTTATGGTGTCATTGGCAAAGGTGATGTTGAAGGAACCTTGGTTCCTAGACAAAGCTTATGCCCGACCTCACTTGATTACTTAGTTTAGGTCACTTCTAAGTCACTAAAAACTTCCAAGTATCAAAGTGGTTTAGACTACACCAAGTCTCCAAACATTATCCATGTTTGGAATGCACTCGTCAAGTCAAAACACTTGGTTGTTTAGGCAAACTAGATACTTTACATTATGCTTTACATACTTGATTCATGACCATCCGAATCATCCTTCTGATGATTTGTGCATTGGTGAACTACTTGAGGTTAGTGGTACCCTACCTCTAAATACATGACCATGCTTGACAATCTATGATATGGACTAAAGTTATACCTATATACATATAAATATAAACATAATATCTAATCTAAAACCAAACCTTGATACCAACCAAACGATGGTTGAATATCATGTGTTAAGGTGAATATCATCTTAGTTTAGATTCCTCAAAAACATGACTTCTAATTGGTGATTTGGTGCCCATGAAAACATACTAAAACATAGTCTCCATATGAATGTCTAGACAAGATGTATCTTCTCATGATTACATACTATCATACTATTGAACTCCTGAATCTAACTCGTTACCCAACTCAATAAACTCACACACCTTCGTTTCTCATTACAGGGAAACTTCGATGATCCATTCCTCAATACGCTCAAACTCACTTTGTGGAACATTCTTCGCAATGGTTAACCCTAACATAGTAACATTCAATACACTTTATCAAACCAAGCATAAACAACACAAAATAACATTCTCAAAAACCTAATAATCCTAGTAACTAATGACCGACACGTGACGCACCACCACCTATTTTCAAAATGCCACCTTCGTCTCCTGGGTTCCCCATTTTACCGCCTCCTCTTTTCTCAAAAACCCTTGTACGATCGTATGGCAACTCCAGTCGCCGGAGAACCCCTTCAAAATTCCGACCACCACCTCATCCACCCAGATGACAATTTCACTATTTCCCAATTGATTCGATCCAAACACTCTGACCCTATTTCCCCTCCCCCTCCTCCCCCTTCTTCTCCCTTAACCTCTTCTCTGGTATTATATCTATTATCTTTCTTTTTCTATCTATACATACATACATACATACATAATAATATGGTACTTGTGTGTATTTGATTGGCGTCTATCTTGAATATAATATTATTGTGTGTTTTGTTAGGGCAAACGGAAGAAATCGAAGCCCGTCAGATATGGCAATTTTACTAGTGACAAGAAAAATTCGCCTTCGGTACGTGATGCTGTAAGTATTGTTTTGGTTTTTATTTTACGTTTGATATGGGATTCGTGATTTTTTTTTACTTTTTAGCTGTGTAGGTGATGTGGGTGTTACTGTTTTTTTGTTGTTTTTTTTTTTTGTAGCTTGCTGTAGTTATTGAACTGTTTATAAAGCTCGAACCTTTTTTAGAATCCATGTTAAGAAAGTTTAGTAATTTAGGGTTTAGGGTTTAGGGTGTAAGTATTATCCAATTTTGTTGACTCTGTTGTCTGTTGCAATTGCATAGTATCAAGACGAAAAATCCGTCTTGATATGGGATTCGTGATTTTTAGTTGTGCAGTGGATGTGGGATTTTACCGGTTTATTTGTTGACGTTATTCAAGTTTCAATAGTTATTGCAAGATTTGATCTAGTTATTGAACTGTTTATAAAGGTTGAACCTCTTTTAGAATTCGGTATTAATACCGTTTTAAGTTCAATAATTTAGGGTTTAGGATGTATTCCACTTGGTACAGTTTATACCTTTCCAGTTTTGTTGACTTTATTGTCTGTTTCAACCACGTAAGATCGAGAAGTCAAATCCACCTTTGTTACATGATACTGCAAGTATTTTCTTGATTTTTGCAGAGAAATCAAATCGGGACACTTTTGTATCGAATTTTTTGATATTTAGTTGTGCAGTTGATGTGGATACAACCTTTTTATTTGTTGACGGTCTTTAACTTGCAAATTGCTATGCGTTTTCAATTTTCATTCACTACATTGTATGTTTCAGCCACATGATATTGAGCTTACATATTAGTACTAATTTTATTAACAGGCTGCTCAAGACTCTTCAACCAAGTCTCCCAGGTCAGTTTCGCTTGCTTTCTTATCTCTATCATGTTAAAAATGGTTCCAAAAGTGATCGTTTTTTTATCGATATACAGCTCCCAAAAAGGAAGCTCTGCAACCAAACATGCGAACTCAAAATCCAAAAGCCCACCCGCCATGACTAAAGCTGGTGAGGTCCAGTTGAGCTTAGGAACGGAGCATCCAAGCTGTATAAAGATGGTCAAAGGACTTACTGACACCGCGTATTGGATGGTAACGTTACATTGTTATTGTATTCTTAACAACTTGCAGAGTTGGCAGTCTTTTTTTAGTTAAAAAAAGTTGTATAATTTATTGATCTGGCAGGGTTTTCCACTGTGGTTTGGGAAGTTGTTTTTACCGAAAGTTGATTCTGAAATGGTGATTGAAGATGAATACGGGGAGATTCATCATGTTAAATACAATGCTGAGAAGAGCGGGATGAGTGCAGGATGGAAGAAGTTTGCGGCTGGACATAACTTGCTTGATGGAGATGTTTTGGTCTTTCATTTGGTCGAACCTTACAAATTCAAGGTACTTTTTTTTTTTCATCAGCAGCGCGTACGTTATCCTCATATAAATACGGATAATCTAAATTTCTGATTTGTAGGTCTATATAGTTAGGGCGAATGATCTGAAGAAAGCAGACGAGACTATTGCACGTTTAAATTTGGAGGCGCGCACTGCACAAACGACTACAGGTCTGTTTCAGATGGTGCTATGACTGTTGATCCGTTTATAATTATTTCTTACTTTTTAAAATCATACAGAAACCGATACGCCATCTCCTACAACGAAGAAAACCAAGCATGAAAAGCCACTCTCATTAACCATTGTCCGAAAAAAGAACAAGCTATCAACACAGGTTATCAGTCCAAACATGGAACAATCCGGAAACAATAGTGAAGAGATCGGATCAGAAGTTCTAGAAGGTTCCAGACCCTCTAAACCAGACCTTTCATTTCAAGAACTTGAAGCCTTTAAAGACTTCCACATAATGGTCAAAGGGGTGTGCATCGACTCCGAGCTTCCAGATGACGTCAGAATGAATTATTTCAAACTCTGCATGGACAGGAAAGAGTTCTTGCATGATTGTCTTCCCGACAACTTTTATCACAAGTTGGTAGCGGGTATGATCGGCGAAACTGTCAACATTGCAAACGATATCAAAAACTGCAAGCTCACTACGACCAAGGAAGAATTCGATTCATGGGATAATTCCCTAAAGTCGTTTTCTCTGCTGGGAATGAAAGTCGGGTTTTTACGAGACAGGATTTCTACACTTTCAAGACTCGCGTTTGAATCCGAAAACCGGTTGGATATCGAGATGTACATGGAGGCCAAGGAGGAAGAAAAACGTGTCGATGATGAGATCAAAAGGCTTTCGGAAGAGCTCAAGAAACTGAAGGATTCGTCTAGAAAGGTGAAGGGTATTGTTGATGTCTTGAAACAGAAGACTGGGCGGCATGAAGCGAGGTTCCAAGAAGCGATTAATGCACCATGGTAGAAGTTGAAAGGTATGTGGAAGAAAGGTTGCTTATTTTTATGTATGTTTTAAGTTATCTTGAATGTTTTTTACTGTTATGCTAGTGACTAGTGAAGTAGGAAACTTGTGTACAATTTTAGAGACTTGTTTGCTCTTCATTGTGGCAACTTGTTTTGTTATGATTCTGGTAGAACTAAAGTAGTTCTTGTTATTTTGTTTGTGTTTCATGCTGTGGATATATAGTTTTTGTTATTTTGTTTAGTTTTTATTATTTTGTTTGTGCGACCACTATTTTAATATGGTTGGTTTTTATGGAATTTTTAGACATCTTCATATACACAGGGAAGCGAACAACTTTTATGGATAAATATAAAAGTTTCTTCTAATTTTTAAAAACATGTCTTTTTATACGTCATTATTTTTAAAGAATTTACACCAAAATCGAGCATTTTTTAATTTGAGTATAGTATTATATATTAAAATAGCGTCTATTTCATTAAACAATAAAATAGAACAACGGGCCAGGAAGTCTCAAAAAAATCGACATTACAAAATTAAGTCACAAACGTTAAAATCCTTGCACCTCTCCCATACTAAGCCATTGGACTCTTTGAGCCATAAAAATGTATCCTCTTTCACTGCCTCGATGACGCGTGAGACTGAAAAAGGCGTTTTACATTCCGCGCCTTCCATATTTGCCAGAGAGTGCCGTATACTAAGGTCTCCATAATCGGCTTCGGACCCTTGCAGTCTGTTGACCCATTCAACCAGATCCTCAAGAGAAGAAACGTTTCGACATTATTGGAATCTTGGTCCACATACAAAAGTTCTACCAAACTGCTTGACTAAAAATGCAACCTGCTGCAAGATGTTCAGTGGACTCCTCTTGAAACCTGCACAGCACACACGACACATCTGATATCATAATACCGCGACGCGTAATTAGTCGCGATACAGCCAAGAGCGAGCTTCCATATAAAGAATAGAACCCTCCTCGGTCCCACCCCGTTCCACTTAAAACCTTTAGCCTCAAAATTTGGACAGTTTTGTTGCGACTTCTGAACGAAACCTCGCCACTGAGAAAGTCTTTTCTCCTCCATCCGTTTCTTCCAGCCCCAACTTTTCTGTGTTCATAATTCCCGCTTTAACCCTATCTTTGATGTCCTTCCAGATCCCGGCCAAATCCAACGTACCCGGAGTCTCTTGGTCTCGCCCATTGTCACCATGAATGGCTCGGATTACCCGCACCCACAGCTGATCTGGATCAGACTTGATCCTCCACTTCCGCTTCAGAAGCAGCCCCCAGTTCAGCCAAGTGTGTCTCCCAAACCCAACCCACCCCACCCAATTTTATTGGCGTTTGATATTTTTTCCAAGCCACTGATGACTGTCGTTAGGGTCAATCAAAAACCTAAATAAGCTACGTAGATAGGTAAGTAGGGTATCGTATCCACGGGGAATTTGTGGTCAGTGTCGCGTTTGTATACGATCAGTTCAGCGGACATACGCCATACGAGTCACCTTCCCCATGGTTAATGCCATAAACTTCACGTTTTTTTTTCATGTGCTCAGATGAATGGATGGAATATTTTTTTTTGGGCGCCACACTGTTTCGGATTTGTTTTCACAAAAAGAAACAGATGTGCCAGTTTAATCGGAAAAACTTATAAGTTTTTTACTTATGACGTACCCCTTATACTCTCTACAGTTTCAGTTTTCCTATAGCTTATAAGAGTATGTGTAGTGGGGCGTTATATGCCCTCATAAAGCCCCTATAAAGCCCCACACACCACTACGAGGGGCTTTATGAGACAAAAAAAGTGGGTGGCGTTATATATATGGCGCCTGATGGGGGAGGGGATTTCAAAAATGGACCAATAAAAAAAAGCAAGTGTTTTTTTAATTAATTAATAAAATTGAAAATTAATAATTAGGTAATGATAGGTATGGGCTTTATGACTACGGGCTCTAGTGATATAACGCCCCATAAAGCCCCTGTGTGACGTGGCACGACACGTGTCGCATAACGCCCCACAAGGGGCTTTATGACTACGGATGGCCTAAGGCGGGAACCCACAAGACTCCTATTTTAAGTTATTTTATATCAAGCCTAAGGAACCTTTCAACCAGCTGGGCCTACCCACATATCCTAAATTAGACGTGTGACCGATTGTTTATTATCTCATATATATAATAATCGAAAAGCCACTGATTTAATTGCACCTATCATTTTCCATTTTTGTGCGAAAACCTTTACAGGACATTTTCTATTTTTTTTTTATTTTTATGGATTTTTTTTTTAACTTTTTGTGGTCAGTGTCGCGTTTTTAACTAAGAACTAAATTAACTAGATTGGGGGTTGTATGAATTTGATTGTAAAGACTAAAGAGCTAATTAGTAGAGTTGTGATCAATACGAGAAAGAATAACCTCTACCCGGAATCCCAATTACCCGTTTAACATCAAAATCCGTTTACCGATTCAAAACACCACATAGACATGACCTCGGAATTAATGAACCTGATTAGTTATCAAGGATAGTTTTTAAGACTCACTATGCAACCTAATAACCCGTTTGTTTGTATCAACTACCCACCGATTTACTAACCCGCTAACAACGCAAGGAAGTTGCCAATACGCTTAATAAACGACAAGTAATTCAAACACAAAAAGACGTTTACCAAGAATTCAACACAAGTGGTCAAGCTGTACCAGTTATACGAATCCGCAAACAAGATTTAATGAAAAACAATGTAAAAGTTCATCCGGGTAGAAGTTATAAGAAGTTTAGCTGCGCATCGAAGTCATCACAGCTTCAAGATTTGTTAGAAATTGGTCGAGCATGAAGGACTTGCTTGGAAGATGAAAGATGATGACAAAAATCGCCCAAAAGTGCTCCCAATCGTTCCTGGCGGCTGCTTGATGATTCTCCCCCGTTTCCATGTGAAAAATAGGTTAAAAACAATGTTTCTACGCTTTAACCCTTTCGCGCCACGCTACAGAACCTCCTCACTCCCTCGCGTGGCGCGAGGGAGCATATTTTGACCAAATCGTTGACTTCTGCCTTTCGCGCCACGCGCCACCATGCACAGCCTCCTTCGTATTGCCTCGTAACACCCGTTTTCTAGCTTGTATGATCATTATACTGCATTTAAGCACCGTTAAGCATGAAAAACCCGACGACCAATAAGTACAAATATCAATATGAATAAACACACTCGAACACTTAAAACCGACACAAAACTATACATAATATGACGTGTTCGCACCCACACATCAGCCACCCACCCCAATTTGTTTCTCGAACTCGTTTTACCCCACACAAAATCCCATCTCAAACGTCTTGATTACCTTTGCCGGCGCCTTGAAAATCGAAAGAAAATAAGCCGGAAGGTTACCAAGAACCGCTTTGGCCAATGTAATTCTTCCTCCCATAGACAAATGACTTGCTTTCTACTCGACAATTTCTTAGCAAATTTGTTGATAACCGGCTTCCAAGGCTTGATCCGTTTCATGTTTTCACCTATTGGGAGCCCTAGGAAGTTGAAAGGAAACGAACCCTTTTTGCATCCAAAGACATTCGCCATATTCTCGATGGCTTTTACATCCACTCCTACCCCCATCACCAAATTTACTTTTAGGCCCGAAACTAGATAAAGGCACCTCAAAATTCTTTTTAAATTTAAAACATTCTTTTCCGTCCACTTCCTCACGAATATGACGTTGTCGGCATAGAAAAGGTGAGTCAAAATCGGGCCCTGTTAGGGAGCGAGACTCTGTCAAACAAACCCAAACTAACCGCACGCCCCATGAAAACCTCAAGAACTTCCAAGACCAAGATAAACAAGAAAGGGGACAATGGGTCACCTTGGCGAAGCCCCCTCTTAAGAAAAAAATCTTTTGTCGGGGATCCATTAACCAAAACCGAAGCCTTGCTAGAAGTGAGACACGAGTGCACCCATCTCCTCAATCTTATAGGAAAGCCCATCATTTTTAGATTATCAAGAAGGAACCCCAATTCACCAAGTCGTACGCTTTCTCAAAATCTACTTTGAAAAGTAGATTGGGTAGGAGAGGACACGAACCGCATCACAGATTTAATTCTATTTGCGAGGGTCTTGGCAATGACTTTATACACCACCCCGATTAAGGAGACAGGTCTAAAGGTTTGAGGGTCTTGAGATTACATATATAAAGTATGAACCATGACAAATTACATATGTAATGTTACAGATTACATATATGTGATATGTTAGATTACATATTTAAAATCATGAATATTTGTAACATTGCAAAACGTTAAAATTGTTACTCTTGATCAAAGTTTTGGGTAAATCTAGTAGCGCACTGGGAAACCCTCCACAGTTTAGTATTTTTGAGTAAATCTTGTACCAGGATCGTCCTCCCCCTTACTCTTATTGCACTCCATAAACCATCATCTTCTCTCTCCCTTCTCACATGTCTTTCGGGAACCGATTGTCTCGCTTAGTTGTTCATCATCCATACGCTGTTTTACAGAAATTTTTAGCTATGGCTAAGCTTAAGTACGATGATAAATGAGGTAACACTTAAATCTCTCTCTATTTTGTGGATATGTTCCGCTTCCTTTTTAGTTTAGTTTAATAGCATGTAACTGGATTCAGTCATACGAGAACAAACGATGATTAGGGTAACCATAGCTGCAAAAGTTTTCGTCTTTTCCTTCGGATTCTGTTTGAGCCACCATCATCATCATTGATTTAGCCTTGTCCCATGTTAGAATCCACTGTTTACAGGGTCTGTTTTGTACAAACTCATAATGTTATTTGATAACACATTATTTGCATATTATTACATCGTGATCTACGACTTGTTTGTTTTCTTTCCTACACTCCGTTTGATCATTTCGACGTATAATTTTTCTTATATGTGATTATACAAACATATAATGTTATTTGATCCTTTCCTATAGCATTATCTCATTCGTAAAACCCCAATTCTTTGAGTTATAGACATTATAGATCATGGAGATTTGTGTCTAGTGAGGCGGAATTATAATAGTGATCTGAAGTAGCTTGCATATCACTTGATAGTGAGAAAGATGCATCAGCAATTGGTGATGATAGTTAGAACTAGTTTTATACCCGTCCCAGTAAAAATGTGAGTCAACCCTTCCTAGGTGGCATGGGGGCGTGAGGCCATAACAAATGATCTAAACAACACATGTTCTGAACTTCACATGTAATAATTCCTCATAATCTCATATCTTCGGTGTTACAACATATAGTGTGAGCAAATTTCTTCTTCTTACAAATTACATTAAATTTCTGATACAAGTTGGAAAAACCCCAATATTAATTAGAATAATTTTCTACATTGGGTATCCATTCCCATTTCGGTTGGAAGCCAATTCCTCTAAACCCAATTCCCATCTCTTCAGCAACAACTTTAACCTATAAAGTAGTAAGGCCCAACAGGGGGTGAATGCTTGCTTCCACTGTGGTTTCCGTGGCCAAACTAACTCAATGGCTATTGGTCTCAAGGTTCTAGATGGAGTTAAGAACATCAATAATTTTGACCCATGTAAAGTTGTTCTCATATCTTTCATCGCTCTAGCTTTGGTTACATATGCAGCAGCAAGTCATGGTAATCTATAATGAAAAGGTTCTTTTGTTGTAAAGCATGCATGCGATGTACGTAATAATTGCTCTTGATCTACAATATTATCTATTTTATAATTGTTATTTCTTTTACCTCTTAATCAATAATGACTCGTACCTGCTCAAGGGGCATGAGGCCACCTATTGCTTGCTCAACCATCTCTTGTGTAATTGTTTTCTCAGCTGGCCCATACGCCTACTGTCGAGTTTACTTTTTAGAGATCAATCCCACACAAATATGTAATAGAGAAGTGTCTCTTTTATCATTCAAAGTCATATTATATATAAAAATAGGTAGATGATCTTAACCGCAATACGATCGGAAACTATATATCAAATTTCTACATGACAACTAAACAAACAAATCTATCAATAGTCAACTCCATCATGTGAGATATGGATAGTGAAAAGGAAGTGTTTTATACACCACCATAATTCTCAATACACCAGTAACTCAGGTTCTTGTAACTTTTTAGATGTTTGAATTAGTGATGTATAGCAAAATTTGATGGTTTTTAAATCACCTCCCGTAAAAAGGTAAAATTAATAAGATTAATTCACATCAGCACTAGGAGTAATGAAAACTTACACCTTACTTAAGAGACTAGTCTTTCCATGTTTGCACTGAAAGGCCTGAATGAATCAACACAAAAAAGAACCCATATCAACAATGTCTCCAAGAACATGCAATTGACAACATTAGAAACAGTATTTGATTAAAAAAAGATAACAATCTCATAAATCATAATCATCAAGAATTCTTGAGTTAGTGCCATTATAGTCATAAACCTACACCACCCAGACCTATGCAGGATCAAGATTATATCTTAATCACATGTATCCGCAACTAAATTTTATCAAATTTACTTTTAGAATCAAGATTATGTCTTAAACAAACCAATGCAATATTGTAACAGTCAGATCACAATTCACAACAGATTCATACAATATCCCTCTCTAACAACCATAGCATTTACCGATCAATTGATGAAGATGATATCGATGCGATCCATTAACATGCATTTTAGTAAGTTAACCCACAGTTAATTTCAGGCGTACTTTATTACCCTGTCAAGAAGGTGAATTGCCATCATCTAAAGCAATGATGAGCTGAGTTGCAAAATCAGGTTTCTATTGCAAAACCGACCATCTTCTTGTTACAAAACTGGAAAACTGTACATTGAAAATAATGTACCAAATCTGAGAATCTGATAGACGGTAAAAACTTACTTTATAATGTAGGTTTTGGCTTCCTAAGGTCCCAAACCATTGAAATTAAAAAGAAAGAAAAAAGAAATATGCGACATGAATGTATATATACATCCGGAAAAAAAAAAAGAAAAAAGAAAAATGCGACAAGATGGCAAACCATAACTCTAATGGGACAAGTGGGCTGCAAGACCACATGCAAGCATCTCAGTACCATCCAACCTAGCACCCACAGAGCCAACATATTATCCTGTCAGAAAATGAACATAACAATTTGAAGTAGCACACGACATTAAAACTAATTGCCTAATAATATCTTTCATGGACCTAAAAAGAGTTCCTTCACAATGATCATATTTTCTTTACATCAAACAGGAATTAATTACCAAAGAATCCAGAGTCTTGATCAAGTATTAAGAGGCACCTGCATCTAGGAATAACCCTAATGCATCCTGAATAGATGCACAACATGCAGCCCGGATGAATAGATGGGTTGTACATGAAGCCTGGATAGATGTATCAGATCAGTTTAGTAATGGTTTTCAGAAACAGGGACATGATGTGCTTTACGGGTCAACCTGACCAAACATGTTACCCAACCCGCCCATCTTGCCAACTCTAGTTACAACTGGTAGATCTAAGGTTGAGGAAAATAACAGCTTGTTAAATTTTATTTTACCTTACATTTTGGTCACAAATTTCAATCAAAGTTTACTTTATGAGAATCAAAACTATAAGAACAAATAATCAACACACTTAGTAAAACAGCAGACCTATAATCACATTCTAATTTATTTATTTATTTATGAATGGGTCGGTTTAGGTTGTCTGCTTGTGTTTTCTTTCAAACTGGTCTTAGCTAAACATGGAGCGTGTCACGGGTTGGAAGTCGCCCACGGTCTACTTGCATACAACCGAACCTCCTAAATCACTTTCTTTATAGGATTTGAACTCACAACCACTTGGCTAGAAAACACACCAATTTACCACCAAGCTATCTCCTTGAGGATTTTTAATTCCATGAGTAAGAAATGATATTTATTAGTTTTTTTTTTTTTTTTTTCTAATATACCTATATATGTTTACATTATATTAACAATATGATCTGTTAACTTTTTTGGAAAATGAAAACGTCATTTGCCTTTAGAAATTGCTGAAGTACAATGTACACACTTTAGATTATTATATTTAACATTATATCTCTCTTCAGGTAGGTAGATTCAAATCATGGCCACAAGTAGATGAATCTTTTGGCCCATCCAAGTAAGATAAACATGAGTCAATTGATTATTTCAATATCATCTACTCTTTTAAATTAAAATAAAAAATACCAGATTATATTGGTCATTCCTCCAAATCTGTGATTGAGTCACTTTTCATTGTCTTATCTCATGTATTTGTAAAAGCACAACTGATATTTTCTACGATTATCATGCTACTAAGTACTAATCCTCCATGGTATATATTGTGAAGGACTTGCACAACCGTCTCGTGGACATCTCACCAATTATATGAAAAGGTAATGATTTTTATTTCAGATCAACTTGGTAGCTAGTCATATTGTCTTTATGGTGGATATATACATATGGGGTTGAGTTATCTATAGAGACTTCTAAATCTAGGAAAAATACAAAACAATGGATCACAAATTATAACATATTGCCGAGCAATATAACACGATGCTTAAGAAAAAAAAAGAAACAATAAAGAAAAAAAACACATCGACAAATAGAATTGAAGACACAATGATCTGAAATAAAAATCCTAAAATCTACAAGCTAGAAATTCAAAAGCGAAAACCTAAAATCTTAGATCGTAGAGTTCGACGATACAATTCAAATGTGGCTAGAATGAGTTCAATTGGAGACCGTTTGATATCTTTCCCATGACTTCCTAGTTTTAGGAGACTATGTATTAAACTTTTTCCTATACATATATAGCTTCTTTGATTGATTAATATAGATTAATTAAGGTGTCATAAGCTTGTGTAATACACATAATATATGATCCAACAAATTCAAAATCACAGACGTAATTTGTGAAACACAATTTATGATTTACTCATTCAACTCATATAATATATGATGTTTTTTTTCCTTAAACCATTAATCACACACCAGTAAATCTTGCGTTTTTTTTTCTTTTCTTCTTCGTTTTTTTTTACCGTGAATATCTCTTACCATGAATATAACCCTATAAATCTTTAACACATAGAAGTTACCGATTTGCTTTGGTTTATAGCTTTGGAAATAAGCAAAAAATGATACATGAGGTTATTTGTAATCAACTAAAGTACTCATGGCTATAAATAATTGGTGTTTGCATTGGTGATTAGGGTATTTGTTCTTTTCTTTATAACATGTCAAATGGAAGGTTAGGGACTATGACGAGTGTATATATTCTTTAGGTAACACGAATCTTTCAACATGCATTACAACCGTAAGAATTATTGAAAAATACAATGTTAACCACCTTTTAGAAACTGTTTTATATGATACATATATGCCAAACTACACAATGCCTTATAAACTAGTTAAAGTTGCTTTCTTCTAGTATGACTTTATAAATATCGTTTATAAAGTACATAGAATAGTTGAAAGGAATATATAAAGTTTATACCGCAACACTTGGTTCAAAAATTATTGTTTGATGGTAAATGATATGTACATACAAATTACATATGCATCCTTACATGAATCTAATAAAAGGTTAATATCTTTATTAATATCAAGTTACTGACATGGCCATATACATCCGAATGAAAACAAACAATTTTCACAAAGTGAACTTTGTGAAACTATATATTACAATTACAAGAAGTTATTGATGAGTAAAAACCACAAGCCTTTTGAACTCATCATAAATGTGTTAAAAGAGTAAAACTATATCTTTATGTATTCATCTTAAAAATCTTTTTAACCATCACACTTGAAGATTTTGTTATGGGTTAAAGAAGATTTTTAAAAGAATGCATAAACATATACATATTGCTCTTAATAAAAAGCACACAAAATACATAAACCCGTCTTCAATACTTATCAAATTAACAAGAAAACAAACCAACTAGATCACTCATGATTCATATATCCTCATATGCAAATGCTTTTGAGCAAATTTCACCAATTTTTCCATTTCAGTGGCACTATCGATGGTGCCACTGTGATTGGAATCAGCGGATTCCATCGCCTTTTTGGCTTTCCAGCTCCCAAACCACATTCTAAGACCATGAAGCGCCTCTTTGAATTCTTCTTGGCTGATACGACCATCATGGTTGTCATCATAAGTGCGTAACCAAGCTTTGAATTCATCAGTGGTCATTGATCTGTTAGGCTCCAATCGTATGCATCGCATGATTGCCATGATTTATGTCTTTATGAAGCCTAAAAAATCCGGTTAAAGTATGAAGATGGTGGTGAAGTTGGTATATGTGAGTTATGGATGATGGAAACATATATAGTGGCTAAAGAATGGGAATAATATGTAATGTAGACCACACTGCTAATCAATTGG
The DNA here is from genome assembly GCF_002127325.2 of Helianthus annuus. NCBI lineage: Eukaryota > Viridiplantae > Streptophyta > Magnoliopsida > Asterales > Asteraceae > Helianthus > Helianthus annuus. The sequence goes on along the minus strand of NC_035444.2, from coordinate 141,667,500 downwards.
CATTGGAATCTTTATCTTTTTTGCTTTTGAATTTATGATCCGACTACTATTATATAATAACCACATATTTCCACCCAACTTATAAAACAATGACTTCTTTTCCGTGTCGAGATGATTTCTTTTTTGTTTTAAATGAAGTATAAATGTATTCCAAAATAAGATCTTTCATAGAGTTGCAATCACATCAAAATCATCAAATTGAATAGTCGTTTAAAATATCCTTACCTAAGTGAAGAGTGGGTCTAAGTGGATATTTGTGTTGGAAAAATAGTGAAAATGAGTTTTTCACTAAGTTTGAACACAAATAATTATATGTAACTATGAGTCATATAACTATAAGTTTCCGGATTATATGTGAGAGCTTTGCAGCGAATTAAAGCGTGCCCAAAATGAAGTTAAAATGAAAATGAGTGAAGGCTACGAAAATTGAACAAAACGAGTGGGAACCTATCCACAGTAGGTGGATATAAACTTGGGGTGGTTAATTATGAGGATCCGCGAGTGCGAATTAAAACGCGGCAACTTGGTTCATTGTGAAGGCATCACATAGTATAACACAATCCAGTAAAATTATATTAATTACAACTACATGTAATTTGGTGTTCAAAGTTGATGAAAACTCATGTTCATTAATTTTCTCACAATTAGTTAGCATTTTTATTTTTAGTTATAATAATCTAGGAGCCAAATAAACAGTAGACCTAACATTTAAATATATACTAGTTTATATTAGGTCGCGCGTTGCGGCGAAACCGAGCAAATGATGATGTAAAACAAACATGATTTGAAAATAAAGCATATTGTTTAGAAAGCCAAACCATTAGAACAGCTTAATTTATCATGTACCATTTTCTGATACCAAATAAATACTTAATTTTGAGTACAACTTCGTTTTTAACAAAAGTTATAACGGAATGTCGGGGAAAAATCAAACACAACTATGTACTTAAGTTTTTAGAAAAAGAAGTTATAAACGTAAATTATTGAAGAAGTATCAAATTAATCCATAAATTAATATATGTTATAAAAAAGAAAAAAAATTAAAAATATGTTATTAAAAGTAAATATAATAGTAAACTATTATAATATATTAAATAAAAGAATAATGAAAAGCTATATATTATTATAAAAATAAAGTTACTATTCATTATAGTTCATCAACAATATATATATAATATATATATATATATATATATATATATATATATATATATATATATATATATATATATATATATATATATATATATAATTTTGTGGACCTTTATATGTTTTGGCGTCTACCTTTTTGATGTTTTGGCGTGTACCCTTTCCTTCTTTTAATGGCAAATCATTTATATATTGGGTTAGGTTCATTTATCAATAATCCCTTTGATTGTGAACACTAGTGAACTAATCTTAGGCTTTGATTATCAATACACAAGTGTATACACTGGTCAGAATTTGATGATAGAAATACACTAGTGTATTTTACGATTTGATGATGTAAATCAATAGTCAGGATTTGTTCACTCAGTTCACATATAACGCGAAAAAGACCCCAAAATAGAGAAAAACGCTTAAATACAATATGATACATCGAAATCCTCCCACTTGTCCCAAGTCGGAGTTGGAATCTTTGACCGATGACACAGCGTCGTCTTTTATAAGATCAACCGTTTTGCGAGGGCGGGTAACCTTTTCTTCAAAAACTTTCTTGTTCCTTGCATGCCAAATCCTCCATATCGTAGCACATACCACAGTATTCACGAGCCGCTTCCATTTTCAAACCGGGACTGTTGTAGAAAACTTCAATCAAATCCATTAGGTTGTTGATATTTGCTGGGTATGGGATGCGCACCCACATGAAAATCACCCACCAAATGCATTTGGCTAGCATACAGTAATAAAGATGTGATTCATGTCTTCCCAACCGATCCCACATCTGTCTCATATGCCACTTAGCGATGTAAATCCTCTAGCAATGAGTTGATCTTTGGCTGAAATTCTTCCCATTATAGCTCTCCAAAGCAGCCGGTTGCACTTTGGAGGTGCCCAAGGGTTCCATCGCACAAACTCTTCGGCTACATCCCTTGTAACAATGTCGAGCCTTAAACTTTTAGCGGAAAATTTAGCTCCGAACCTGTTCTCCCATCTCCATTTGTCCATACCACCGGTCTTTTTAAACTGATACAACAGACGTATTACCGCCCTAGCTGGGCCCATTCGTTACTATCCACCGTATCTATAAAATATTAGGAGTATATTTGATATTTATAGGTTTTGTAGCACAACTCTAGCATGATATGTTCTAGGGCTTAGACCATATTCTTAGCAAATTACTTCACCTTCAATTCTCTTTTTACAAAAAATTTTAATGCCAATATTCTCATTTCCATAAGAGGAAAGTAATTGGTTCTCTTAGAATAGAAACACTTACTGAAAATAAAAAATGTTATGGTATCATATGCTTGTAAGACAAAGAGTAATAAAATTTAAAATAATTAAATAAAATTTGTTGTCATTCCAGCTATAGTTGGGTGGTAGAGGCTCTTGCCTCTTAAATAAAAGACCAGAGTTGGAATCCTAGCATGAGGTTTAACTTAGTATTTATTGGTGTAGCTTTGGAATTAAGAGTAATGTAACCTTTGCCATTCAAAAAAATGAAATGAATAAATAAATAAAAATTGTTAAGTACTATTTGGTTTTCAACAGTTAATATTTATTTAACAACTAGTGTTTTACTACCGTGCGTTGCTACGGAAAAATCAAGGGAGATCTAGTCGGCGTTTCTAGAAGAAATTACGCGACTAAAATGTGAAAAAAACAAATGTTTATAAATTTGTCTTAAGTTTTTATTAAGTTTATCAAGTTTAACATCAAATAAATCATTTCATCACAATGAATTTTTAAAATGTAAAATAAAAAATAAAAGGCTAAACAAATAAAACAATACAAAACAGAAGTTCACCAACATTTTGGGGAGTAGATAAGTGTGCTTTCTTGTTGCAAGAAAAGATGTATTACATTTTTTTATTATAAACAAGAAAGGTTACATAATCTCTACTTCTAAATTACATCAAGTTTACCTTATGCCAAGAATTGAATCATGGTCTTTCCTCGGCACAAAGCTTCTACCACCCAACCAAAGTGGTGATGGCATAAGATGTCTTACATATTTAGCATAATGATTATCTAAAAAAATTGATTTTGTCTAAGTAGTCTAAAAAGTATTGTAAAGTTAATATATGACACTCCTTACAACTAAGAATACATAGCATTTTGGTCATAAAACACAAACTTCACCATTTTGTTTTCTCAAAATACAACATAGAAAATCTAGCTTAAAAATTATGTACAAAAATGCAACACAAATATGTCATACAACATAAAAATACAACACAATTTTTGTGGGTTTTTTAGTTGTAAATTTTTATATAGCAATATTTCTACTCAAATTAATGATGAAAAATGCTCGATTTTATGTGCATTTTTTAAATGAAAGATTAAGATGTTTTTATACCTTTCATTTTTTCTACACTTTCATTTTAACAATTAATTTAAACAACGAAAGAGTAAGATGTTTTTTTTAACAACAATTTTTTGAATACCTTAATTCCCCATTTACCTTGCATTTGCAAGGGGGGAATTAATGCGGATCATTTATTCTCGGCTTGTCATGCCCTTTTGGTATTATGCCAGAAAGTGAGCGCTTGATGCAAAATGCTCCAACTATTTGTCTTCTCGATGAAGGATGTAATGGAAGCGCACAGATTCTTACCTGTGACAACATATAAGAAAAGAATTATACAATCTATTATTTTGGTGATGTGTTGGGCACTATGGAAGGCTCGGAATGAGCTCATCTTCGGTGCTAAGCGAATTAACATTGATACAACATTTTGGTGAAATGCAAACGACAACATTCTTGTGGATCAAGCACTGGGTGAGACACAATACGTTGGACTGGAATAACTGGGCGAGCTTTGGGTAGCAGACTGTGTCACACCCTGACTTTAGCGGAAGCATGATTATGGTGTGACTTTCTTAATATCATTGCATTCAATCATAACATCAACTATATGATAAAACCATAAGTTTGTCATCCATTAAATAAGTTTAAAACATAACAACATCGTTTTAAAACGTAGACTTCAAATTCAAGTTTTACAAATCATACAAAATGTTTATGAGTTCCTTCAGGACTCGTCGAAAGATATTGAATAACACCAAGGTTTGGAAGACGTGTCTCGTCCAAGAATAAGACACACTAACCAAACTCAAAGACCATGGATGACATCTTTATTCATAACGCAGCATAAAAACTTCCAAAGCCCGCCAGATCCACTTTACAATTTCCCTGAAATACATGTAGTTTAAAAAACATCAACAAAAGTTGAGCGAGTTTATGTATTCGTTTGTGTGTATGTATAAACCTTTGAAACGTTGTAAGTATGTATGTAAGTTCCTGGTATGTAGAAATAAGGAAAAAGAGATCACCAATGGTTTGCAAGGTCACTAATATGTGTGAAATGATGCAGGAAGACACAAACCTAGCAGACTTGCACCGGGCTTCCGGCTGGAAGACATAGTCACCTCATGGTCCACTCGACGGACTCACGGGTGGGGCTCGCTACACCCAAATAGATCTATCACTCATGCCCCTCGGTCCTACAACGAGGATTGATGGCCTTAATCGCCCTACCCATTCACATGATCTAGTAGTAACCCTCCTTAGCTAACCATACCATGTATAAAGTTTGTACGTAGTTGTAACATGTATTTCACCCCCGAAGTTGTAAAACTGTAAACAGTTAAAAGAAAAGGGGGAACATGAACTCACTGTATTGCGTCTTCAGAATCGTAACCCAAAGTCTCTTCAGCAAACCAGACTACCTAAAACGTGTTAATGTCTATTAGGCTAATGGGTCGTGCCTTGCCTTAGTATATATGTTTTTGAGTTATATTTCTTATGTTCCCAATATTATTCCGAGTTATAATTTCTTGTTAAAATAAATTTATTTTAACTCTAAATTATATTTCATTTTGGAATAATTGTTAAACAGTATTTCTGTAATAATACTTCTCAAGTATTTTAACATCGTATTTCCTTCCCAAGGATGGGGGTATTTTATACATGTATATTTGTAGTCTTGGATAATATATTTTTAAGTCCCACTTAGAAAATATATATAACTTATTTGTCAAAAATAATGTATTCTCAAGAAAATATATATATTTTTCCAAAAAATTATATATCTTCTAAATATACTAGGAAATTATATTTTTATTTCCAAAAATAATATATTTTCTCTTTGCCAAAAATATGATATACTTGGTAATATGTTCAAAAATCATATTTTCACCTCTTGTATCCAAAATAGTATTTACCAAAAATATATTCGTAATGGTGTTTTCCAGAATATTTCATAAATTACGTTCTATTGTTCGCTTTCACAATATTAAGTGTGTAACTTATATTTCATTCTTTGTGATTTTTGGTATTATTTTAGAGTTGTAAATTTCATGGTATTTGTTAAGTTATATTATTTTACCCTAAAATAATATAACTATTCCACCAAGTATACAATTATTCACACAAGTGTCTCAATATAAAATATATTCTAAATATAAATATTTATCCATTTTTATTTACAAAAACCAACCTCCACTACTTGTATTTTGTAACAAAAGTTTATGGCAAGGTTTATATTGAAAATCATAGTTTAAAACATAGTTGTAAACACTTGTTAGAAAATACCTTCTAAGTGTTTGAATTTTTAGAAAATTTTGTCATAGTTTCCTTTGTAAATGGAGGTGTCCATGCTATTTAGCATATCATTTTCTTTTTCAAAAATCAACCAAACAATCCACAACAAATCACTAATCATCTTACACTTACCAAGTGCAAAGACTATTCAATTTACATAATTACATGAACTTGATCTTTCACAAAAATGCGTAGTAACTTGGTAAAGTGTTTAGTAGCCTTAGTTACCCTCCAAAATATATTTACTACTTGGTAAACTTCATCCTTGGAAATTTTAGATGTTTACAACTTGTAAACATATTTTGCAAAAATGTTAATTTATTAAACCTTCTTGTTTTCTCTAGTGTTTATACACTTGTTTTCCACTAAAAATTGTGTAAGTTTAGTAAAAACCATGACCTTTCAAAAATCACCTTTTTAAACTTCGTTCTTTTAGAAAAAATATTCACAAATCTTAGATCTACAAGCTTACTAGTTCACTTTGTTCATCATTTTACAAGAAATCATTTTTATTCATCAAGTTCATGTGTTTATTAGAAGATGATCATCATATGTTGTTACATGATCATCCTCCCACTTGCTAGATTAAGTGTTTAAACATCATCTAGTAAGCTTCATGTGATGATTAACATCATCATCTCAAGAAGTCAACAATCAAACATTATACATGCACTAAACAACATCATTTCAACAAGGTTTCATCATTTTTTCATCTTATGTTTCAAGATTCAAGTGTATGTCTTTTAGTGTTCTTGTGTTAATCATCATACTACAACTTTTAACCACTAAAAATATGAAGTAATAAAGATCAAGAGAGCCTTACTACTAGCTTTAAGCTAGGGAAGAAACAATGAAGAAATCGAGTGGATAAGAGCTAGCAAAGGAGGTCCTTCAAGATCCGAGAGTTTCAAGCTTCCTTAGACACCTTGTAACACCTTGAGATAACCTTGGATTGCTTGAATGATGATCGAAAATTGGTGGTGTGTGTAGGGTGTTCGGCCGAAAGCTTTTAAGGGAGGAGGAAAAGAAGTGTTGTGATGTAGATGGTGATCTCCTAGTGTCCTTATAACCATAAGATCTTATTGTCCAAAGGTCCTTATGTCCGTCATAGTACACTACACATCTCATCATATCTTTAAGAAGATTATATGGAGATTTAGGAAAGATTATGAAATCTTTGGGGTGGGGCCACTTGGGCCGTAAATCTTATGGGGGGAGGGGTTAAAATGTAACTTTAAATGTTAAGTAGGTTAGTTAGTGGGGTGTTAAGCGTAAAGTCTAGTGTTTCATGTATGACATGCATTATGTAGTGTATTAAGGTGTTCGGGAACCATAACTAGCTCAGAAAAGTAAAACAATGCTTCTAGCAATATTTTGGTGTTTCGGGTAATGTCCGGTTGTTCGGTTAGATACCGGTTCGTTAAAGTGTTAAGTTATCCCGTTTAGAGTTCTTTATGTAACTTTTTGTGACACTTTTAATTCCCGACACTTAGGAAAGCATACAGAACCATTTTGCCATGTTTTTGCACATTACTAGCTTATTAAAAAGCTGAATTTTGCTGATTAATGCAGAATTCTGAACTTTGAGTGGGTTTTAGGCACTTTCCGTCACTTAAACTATCACCTAGTGACGCAGTTTCATGGTCCTTACTTCCCTACACTCCATACTAGTGTAGTACCTTGTCTCTGGCCCTTACGGGGTCTCAAAACATTGTCTGTCTATGTACTGACATTGTCAGCATGTTTCTGAGTTATCCGCTAACTGTGCTAACGATGCTTTGTGCATCATGTATGTCACTAAAGTTTGTATGTGATAAATGGCGTGACAGTATGAAATGTGATGCACATGTATGTATGATACAGAAATCAGAAAACAGTTTATATCATCAGTTGTAATTAAGCACAGTTATTAAGCATAAACCAATATTAATTAATTGTACGGATACATGCAAATTTGACAGTTGTCACATTCTCCCCCTGTTAGGAAAATTTCGTCCTCGAAATTTGTACTACCTTAACTCCTCATGGTTACATCATGCGTGTATGTATATGAATAAAACCGAGGTAGAAATTCACCAAACCGAATCAAACCTTATTCACATCAGGTGAATCCAAGAATATATAACAACACGAATCCAATGGTTAAAAGGTATGTGCTTTTAGAATTTGATGACATCGGTATAAGCCGTATTGACGTATAGTTTAGTGTAATCCAGTTAACAGGGGTTCCACAAAAGAGGAGTTTTGACTAATAGGATTCTCAAACGATCGATCACAATATGCAAACGAGTTTTCACAACCCATAGTATCTGCTATATGAACACAAGATCAACAACTTGAATATGAAAATGTTCTGTCAACTTTCGAATGAACAAATGGTAAAGATTAGTGTGTTGACATTCTTAAATTTCGAAAGTACACCGAATGAATTACAAGCGAATCTGGTGTATCACTGTCTTGATTCGTAGTTGCATCAGAAATGTTTGAATGACAAGTCAAACAAAGTATATGTAGTTTTGTGTGAAACAGTTGACCAGGATTAGCACAAGCTACAAATTTGCAATGACACCACAAGGTGTCGTAAGGCCAAGATTCAATAATAGTGGTGACTGAACAAGTTCACCGCGCCTGAAATCAAACGAAAGTGTACTGAGGCAATCTGAAGATTTGTTTTACACGATGTCATAAAGTTTTTAGTTAAATACGGAATCATCAAAGGGCCACTGTTTTTGATCGAAGATGAAAAAGTATTAAGTACCACAAGGCAATCAATCGACAATGGAAGAATCGTTGGGAGGCACACTGTGCTATGAAATGAATCTTCGTACCTTTGCCATAACACACAACTGTGTTGAGACCGTTTTAATGGTGATAAACAGAACAGATTTAGAGCAAGTCAATAAACAATTAAATCCGGGTATGAGGTGCGTAACGAAATTAGTGCAGGCTTCAGTTTTGTGAAAGCATCACCGCAAGGTGTCGAAATCAACGAATGATTTAGTGGAGTCGTATACAACTCGAAACGAAGAACCTTTGCAAAAATATTTGAATATGATGCTCTCAATACATCATATGGCGTCTTAATTTGAACATGCAAAATGGATAAGTTCAAGCCATTGAACTTGGTTTCAGTGTAACCTGACAATGAATGTGTGTACCAACAAGGGAATCTCAGCATGGTTACGAAGATAATTCATGGACGTAACTTGAAAGAAAAGAAGTCTCAAGAAAGTGTGTTGACTTCATAACAAGGAAGCCAATAATTATCATAATGTAGGTCATTCGAATCACAAATTTGTAATTAGATTTGGCAACATAATATTTGAACTTCAATGAAGCGTTTATTTGAAATGAAACCGCATGCGTAGCATATAAGTTTTCAAGTAATGAAAAATGAGTATGAAGGAATGACCAAGTATCGAAGCAAATGTGTGTTCGCTCTCAGTGAAGAAAATTAACGCGCTGCAACTACCATTAAGGGGAGTAGAGATGCAAACATCTACTTGTTAGAAACAAAAGCGAAGATTTTAACAAAAGGAATTCAAGTACTTTCTGTTTGGTTAACTGAAATGGCATATATGTCCGGATAATGATGTTTGATTGAGTTAACAGATGTGGTTCCTGAGAAGCCTTTACGAGTTTGGGCCTGGATTTCCAAAGGTCCTATGTACAAGTTTCCTAGGTTCTCAAAGTTTCGTACTCGGTGTAAAATTGTTCTGTGCATCGTGTAGGAAACACCATTTTTGTGTACGTTTAAAACAAGTTATTGTCCCACAATTTCGCCGGAATACTTTCTTCCTGAATTCACAGCTAATGACACTCGATCATCGATCAGTCGTGTAATAGTAGTTGGATCCTCACAGTTGGTGAAGTAAGAAGTTCGTTAATCCTCAGCAAGATTTATCGACTCTTGTTGGTTAGCTCGTTCGGTTCCTGGTAGTTGATGCTTATACGAAAATCATCGTCCTTCTTTTGACGAGCAGCACTGGGGTTACCCAAAACGGGAATCTTGGTCTGTTATCTTCCTTCTCTATTAACTACTAAAGTTATACTGACAATCCTGGCATCTTCGAAGGTGTAGGTCGCTAAGGAGCATTGACCGTAGGCGCGGCGCCTGGAACTCAAATCGATGCGAAAATTCGACTTGTCGTTGAGGAGATAATTTTGGCAACTCTTCGGGGAAGACTTCAGGATGTTTCCTTTTCACAAGGGTATCTTCGAGGTTTGGTTCTTTGTGCATCATGTATGTCACTAAAGTTTGTATGTGATAAATGGCGTGACAGTATGAAATGTGATGCACATGTATGTATGATACAGAAATCAGAAAACAGATTATATCATCAGTTGTAATTAAGCACAGTTATTAAGCATAAATCAATATTAATTAATTGTACGGATACATGCAAATTTGACAGTTGTCACATTCTCCCCCTGTTAGGAAAATTTTGTCCTCGAAATTTATACTACCTTAACTCCTCATGGTTACATCATGCGTGTATGTATATGAATAAAACCGAGGTAGAAAATCACCAAACCGAATCAAACCTTATTCACATCAGGTGAATCCAAGAATATATAACAACACGAATCCAATGGTTAAAAGGTATGTGCTTTTAGCATTTGATGACATCGGTATAAGCCGTATTGACGTATAGTTTAGTGTAATCCAGTTAACAGGGGTTCCATAAAAGAGGAGTTTTGACTAATAGGATTCTCAAACGATTGATCACAATAGGCAAAAGAGTTTTCAAAACCCATAGTATCTGCTATATGAACTCAAGATCAACAACTTGAATATGAAAATGTTCTGTCAACTTTCGAGTGAACAAATGGTAAGGATTAGTGTGTTGACATTCTTAAATTTCGAAAGTACACCGAATGAATTACAGCGAATCTGGTGTATCACTGTCTTGATTCGTAGTTGCATCAGAAATGTTTGAATGACAAGTCAAACAAAGTATATGTAGTTTTGTGTGAAACAGTTGACCATGATTAGCACAAGCTACAAATTTGCAATGACACCACAAGGTGTCGTAATGCCAAGATTCAATAATAGTGGTGACTGAACAAGTTCACTGCGCCTGAAATCAAACGAAAGTGTACTGAGGCAATCTGAAGATTTGTTTTACACGATGTCATAAAGTTTTTAGTTAAATACGGAATCATCAAAGGGCCACTGTTTTTTGATCGAAGATGAAAAAGTATTAAGTACCACAAGGCAATCAATCAACAATGAAAGAATCGTTGGGAGGCACACTGTGCTATGAAATGAATCTTCGTACCTTTGCCATAAAACACAACTGTGTTGAGACCGTTTTAATGGTGATAAACAGAACAGATTTAGAGCAAGTCAATAAACAATTAAATCCGGGTATGAGGTGCGTAACGAAATTAGTGCAGGCTTCAGTTTTGTGAAAGCATCACCGCAAGTGTCGAAATCAACGAATGATTTAGTGGAGTCGTATACAACTCGAAACGAAGAACCTTTGCAAAAATATTTGAATATGATGCTCTCAATACATCATATGGCGTCTTAATTTGAACATGCAAAATGGATAAGTTCAAGCAATTGAACTTGGTTTCAGTGTAACCTAACAATGAACGTGTGTACCAACAAGGGAATCTCAGCATGGTTACGAAGATAATTCATGGACGTAACTTGAAAGAAAAGAAGTCCCAAGAAAGTGTGTTGACTTCATAACAAGGAAGCCAATAATTATCATAATGTAGGTCATTCGAATCACAAATTTGTAATTAGATTTGGCAACATAATATTTGAACTTCAATGAAGCGTTTATTTGAAATGAAACCGCATGCGTAGCATATAAGTTTTCAAGTAATGAAAAATGAGTATAAAGGAATGACCAAGTATCGAAGCAAATGTGTGTTCGCTCTCAGCGAAGAAAATTAACGCGCTGCAACTACCATTAAGGGGAGTAGAGATGCAAACATCTACTCGTTAGAAACAAAAGCGAAGATTTTAACAAAAGGAATTCAAGTACTTTCTGTTTGGTTAACTGAAATGGCATATATGTCCGGATAATGATGTTTGATTGAGTTAACAGATGTGGTTCCTGAGCAGCCTTTACGAGTTTGGGCCTGGGTTTCCAAAGGTCCTATGTACAAGTTTCCTAGGTTCTCAAAGTTTCGTACTCGGTGTAAAATTGTTCTATGCATCATGTAGGAAACACCATTTTTGTGTACGTTTAAAACAAGTTATTGTCCCACAAGTTCCCCGGTATACTTTCTTCCTGAATTCACAGCTAATGACACTCGATCATCGATCACTCGTGTAATAGTAGTTGGATCCTCACAGTTGGTGAAGTAAGAAGTTCGTTAATCCTCAGCAAGAGTTATCGAATCTTGTTGGTTAGCTCGTTCGGTTCCTGGTAGTTGATGCTTATACGAAAATCATCGTCCTTCTTTTGACGAGCAGAACTGGGGTTACCCAAAACGGGAATCTTGGTCTGTTATCTTCCTTCTCTATTAACTACTAAAGTTATACTGACAATCTTGGCATCTTCGAAGGTGTAGGTCGCTAAGGATCATTGACTGTAGGCGCGACGCCTGGAACTCAAATCGATGCGAAAATTTGACTTGTCGTTGAGGAGATAATTTTGGCAAGTTTTCGGGGAAGACTTCAGGATGTTTCCTTTTCACAGGGGTATCTTCGAGGTTTGGTTCTTTGGCTCCCTTGTTCACGACATGAGCCAAGTAAAACTACACATCCTTTACGCAACAACTTTCGTGCCTTCAATCAATTAGGAATCTGTAGAGACGTATCCTGCTTCATGAGTCGCGATCGTTCCTTCATTCGCCATCGAGATGCGGATATCAACCTCCGCTCGATCGCTTGACCACCGATCCATCCCACTTTCCTCGTCGAAGCTTCCCAGCTCAGCTGGCAGTAGATCAAGTGTAAACTCACACGCTCCGGGTTCTATCTTGTCGTTTCCAAATACCTCGTTGGCTTCCACTAGCTTCCCATTAGCTAGTTCCATCGAGCACGACTTAACTAATTTACTTGCTGCTAAACCATGTGTACTTTCGAACTCTAGAGATGCGAAGCTAAAATTTGCAACAGTATCTAATAGCACAGATGCATAACGTTGAGTAGTATGGGACGAATGGATAACCTTGTTTGGATTCTGGCGTGTTTCCCTAGCTTCGCTATTGAGCTTTCATCCTTGAGCCTGGTTCTTCTTAGGGCATTATTTTCTGAAATGCTTCTTGCTCCCACAGTTAAGACAACCTTGAGCACGTTTTTGTTTGTCACTCGTTCTGCCTTGATAGTTTTCGTTGTCATTGTTTCCTCCGTGATTCTCGCTACCATCTTGGCCTCCATTTCTAAGTTCAATATCTTGCCTATAAGTTTCCTTAGGATGTCCCCTCTTGCCACAGTTATCACATTTTCCATACTTACATCGCTCGACATGATAACGTAGACAATTGTCGCACTTAGGTAGGATACCCATGTAGTCTTTTCCCTTTTTGGCTTTCTTCTTGTTACCCACCCCAGTAACCTTCTCGAAATTGCGAGCTTTCTCTTGTTATCTCCAGATGACTCTACAGGAGTCTACTTTTTCTCTTCCGAAGCGGAAAATTTTCCTAGTCTAACCGCTTCATCAGTGAGCGCCACGCTCATGTCGATAGCTTCGATGATTGTTAGAGGTTTAGATGTTGTCACCAGGCTTAGAATCTGAGTTTCCAATCCCCCGATGAAGCGTTCGATCTTCCTAGATTCCGGTTCCACCAAACGCGAAGCTACTTGTGATAATTCGCCAAATCTCTGCACATACTCAGTTATCCTTGGACCTTCCATTTTCAAGTTCCATAGTTCAGTCTCCAACTTCTGGACTTTTGCCCTAGAGCAATATCTTTTACGCATCAGTTCTTTCAGTTCGTTCCACGTCAAAGCATTCGCAGTAGTCTCGCCCATTGCCTGAACATGAAAGTTCCACCATGACAGAGCCCCATCTACCAATAGGCCAGCTACGTACGCGACCTGATGTTCTGGGGCGCATTTACTTAGTCGCAAAACATAATCCGTCTTCTCAACCCAATGCACAAAAGCTAAGGCACCCCCAGTGCCGTTGAATTCTCGAGGTTTGTGGTTCAAGAACTGCTCGTAGGTGCAGCCGTTGGGTGGATTATTTCCTGAGGTACCTCCGCCGTGTTCGGAGTGAAGGGCCTCGAGCTGTGCGATGGCCCGTGAGATGCGCCCTTGCAGTTCTGACTCTGCTGTCACTGGTAGAGGGTTTTTGGTATCGATGTTCCCTTGTATCGACATCTTCTGAGAAGAAGATCGGTTAGGTCAGGTCTTATTCGTTCGGGGAGTGCATATAGTTGTTTAGAGGTCATATGTACATACACATAATAGGTTATCATACCAACCCATCAAGCAATAGCATAATCATAGTACAACCAAGTAATTCGATAATTATGTTTAATGAGAGCATAGCAAGTAAGCACGTAGTATTATAGCACACACATATAGATCAACAACGTGCTTAACGAAGACATAGCGACTGAGCTTTCGCTGGTCATTGGCCACAAAGTATTGTCGCGTGTTTAATGATGATTGGGTTCTCATTATTCTCCGACCACAATTGTATTGCCTTTCAAAACGTATCACATCAAAGGGACACAGGGTCACCCTACCCTTGTCCAACAAGTATATTAGTGTATCAAAATCACGTAGTCAGATGTGGTCTTCAAAAGTCTCCACAATCCCGGCTTATCATTAGTGTCTTTACCCAAATGTAATGTAATCCGCATAATCCAGAAACCAACTATGCTGGTGACTGCGGTGGAGGAGGAAAGAAAAGTAAACTGTTAACATGCGTGAACTTCCTCCTCGGGCTTGTATATACGTCGAAGTAATTATCTGATCTGCCGCTCGACCGTCAAGAAACGAGCATCAAAAACCTGGGAAAGGTGTAATAGCAGCAGGTGAGAGCGCAAAAGGAATCTTGATAAATGTGGAGGACCAAAGTATACTAGCAACAGACAGAGTGGAGAATGTGGTGTCAGCTCACGCTCCAAAACTCTGCGACTTATATCCTCAAACTGTAGCTGATGTTACAGGAGCACTCTTCCCGTGCATAGCCTCCATAATATGAGGGATGGTAAGGGTCTAAAATCAGCATAGTGTATTATAGGAACCATCAAAACGGCTCGTCTAGCAATGTAGGGGTGAATGTAGCAAACGGTGCGGCCTATGGGGTCGTAGAAAATGCTGCAGTAGCAATAGGGATCGTTACGCGGGTGCCGACCTGGAGTACCTTTCCGGGGTGCGGGTAAATCCTAAGAGAAAGCGATAGGCATGCCAGTGCAATGGACGTCGGTCTCCATAGGGGAAGAGGAGCAACATCAGCGGTTGCGGGTGCAAAACAAATGTCTCAACAAAAGAGAAGATCATCAGGTGCAGGTACTGGGTCAGGTATAAGGGATGCGTTGTCAGGTAAACCAAAAGAAACATGGTTAGGATCAGGAATCGGCTCAAGATCATTAGGCGCATCATCAGGCTGACCCAAAAAAGTGCCGAAGTTAGCTCAGGAGCAGGCTCTGGGTCATATAACAGTGTGGTGCCTTGAGCAGGTGATAGTGCAACAGTCATAACGGCGTCGTCGTCCGTGTCAGTAGTAGAAAGCTGTAATCCGGCCGTCTGTAAGGCTGCAGATGTCATAGACTCAAATGAGTCTGAAATCGAATGCATGCTAGAATCAGAGGATAGCTTGTTAACAGGGGTCTCAAGAAGTGAAATTAGTAACAACGTTCTCGTCTATCTTTCCATCATCATGGGTGTTATCAGAAGGACCATCAATAACATGTCAACGTCATCATCAATTATTCGTTGAGTAGCCAACCTTCGGAAGGAATGTCCACAGGAGGCGCATTGTCGAGGATCGGAGCCATGGTGTGTTCACTATCGGGATGACCAGTGATGAAGTGGTCATGGACTGAAACAAGAGTGACAGGAGGATTCTTGTCGGAGAAGCCATCAGCAAGGGTAAATCGTCGCCAAAATTGGGTAGCGTGGATTGTTGAAAGTTGTCCTCGTCCTTGGTCAGCATATCAGGATCACTCTCAGTGTCTGACGTAAATAACTCTGGCACAGATGTAATCCCATTATCTGTGGCGGTGGCCGTAGGGTTATCAATGTCTGACAACTCGCTTCCTAATCAAGGTGACATGTGTGCTGGTACATAATAGTCATAGCACGTATATCCATAGTAATCACTAACAATTAGCGTATGCAAAAAAAAGTAATTTATCATGTAGTCATGTACTCACATTATTCTTCCTGAAACTTTCTATCCTTCCTAGTCTCTCAGACTAACCCACCTAGCCTCCTAGACTAAACCAACCAGTCTCCCAGACTAAACACCTGGTCTCTCAGACTAAACACCCAGTCTCTTAGACTAAACACCCAGTCTCTTAGACTAAACACCCAGTCTCTAAGACTAAACACCCAGTCTCTAAGACTAAACACCCAGTCTCCAAGACTGAACCTTCCCAGTCTCTAAGACTGAACCTCCCCCAGTCTCTAAGACTGAACCTCCCCCAGTCTCTAACACTGAACCTCCCTCAGTCTCTAAGACTGAACCTCCCTCAGTCTCTAAGACTGTACCTCACTCAATCTCTAAGACTGAACCTCCCTCAGTCTCTAAGACTGAATTATAAACATAGCCTAGAAATGTGTTTTTGTGTCTTTTGTTTGTAAAAATGTTTGTTCCCTGGATCTGGATGCTTTATGTATGCAATGAAAAACATGTTATGAAAATGTTTTCGTGAGAGCCCTAATGATCGTAGTCTAGACTCGAGAAAGAATCCTAGTTCGCTACGATCGAAGCTCTGATACCAAGCTGTCACACCCTGACTTTTGCGGAAGCGTGATTATGGTGTGACTTTCTTAATATCATTGCATTCAATCATAACATCAACTATATGATAAAACCATAAGTTTGTCATCCATTAAATAAGTTTAAAACATAACAACATCGTGTTAAAACGTAGACTTCAAATTCAAGTTTTACAAATCATACAAAATGTTTATGAGTTCCTTCAGGACTCGTCAAAAGATATTGAATAACACCAAGGTTTGGAAGACGTGTCTCGTCCAGGAATAAGACACACTAACCAAACTCAAAGACCATGGATGACATCTTTATTCTTAACGCAGCATAACCGCCAGATCCACTTTACAATTTCCCTGAAATACATGTAGTTTGAAAAACATCAACAAAAGTTGAGCGAGTTCATGTGTTCGTTTGTGTGTATGTATAAACCTTTGAAACGTTGTAAGTATGTATGTAAGTTCCTGGTATGGAGAAATAAGGAAAAAGATATCACCAATGGTTTGCAAGGCCATTGATATGTGTGAAATGATGTAGGAAGACACAAACCTAGCAGACTTGCACCGGGCTTCCAGCTGGAAGACATAGTCACCTCATGTCCACTCGACGGACTCACGGGTGGGGCTCACTACACCCAAATAGATCTATCACTCATGCTCCTCGGTCCTACAACGAGGATTGATGGCCTTAATCGCCCTACCCATTCACATGATCTAGTAGTAACCCTCCTTAGCTAACCATACCATGTATAAAGTTTGTAAGTAGTTGTAACATGTATTTCACCCCCGAAGTTGTAAAACTGAAAACAGTTAAAAGAAAAGGGGGGGGGGGACATGAACTCACTGTATTGCGTCTTCAGGATCGTAACCCAAAGTCTCTTCAGCAAACCCGACTACCTACAACGTGATAATGTCTATTAGGCTAACGGGCCGTGCCTTGCCTTAGTATATACGTTTTTGAGTTACGTTTCTTATGTTCCCAATATTATTCCGAGTTATATTTTCTTGTTAAAATAAATTTATTTTAACTCTAAATTATATTTCATTTTGGAATAATTGTTAAACAGTATTTCTGTTATAATACTTGTCAAGTATTTTAACATCGTATTTCCTTCCCAAGGATGGGGGTATTTTATACATGTATATTTGTAGTCTTGGATAATATATTTTTAAGTCCCACTTAGAAAATATATATAACTTATTTGTCAAAAATAATGTATTCCCAAGAAAATAGATATATTTTCCCAAAAATTATATATCTTCTAAATATACTAGGAAAATATATTTTTATTTCCAAAAATAATATATTTTCTCTTTGCCAAAAATATGATATACTTGATAATATGTTCAAAAATCATATTTTCAGCTCTTGTATCCAAAATAGTATTTACCAAAAATATATTCGTAATGGTGTTTTCCGGAATATTTCATAAGTTACGTTCTATTGTTCGGTTTCACAATATTAAGTGTGTAACTGATATTTCATTCCTTGTGATTTTTGGTATTATTTTTGAGTTGTAAATTTCATGGTATTTGTTAAGTTATATTACTTTACCCTAAAATAATATAACTATTCCACCAAGTGTACAATTATTCACACAAGTGTCTCAATATAAAATATATTCTAAATATATACTTATCCATTTTTTATTTACAAAAACCAACCTCCAATACTTGTATTTTGTAACAAAAATTTATGGCAAGGTTTATATTGAAAATCATAGTTTAAAACATAGTTGTAAACACTTGTTAGAAAATACCTTCTAAGTGTTTGAATTTTTAGAAAATTTTGCCATAGTTTCCTTTGTAAATGGAGGTGTCCATGCTATTTAGCATATCATTTTCTTTTTTAAAAATCAACCAAACAATCCACAACAAATCACTAATCATCTTACACTTACCAAGTGCAAAGACTATTCAATTTACATTATAACATGAACTTGATCTTTCACAAAAATGCGTAGTAACTTGGTAAAGTGTTTAGTAGCCTTAGTTACCCTCAAAAATATATTTACTACTTGGTAAACTTCATCCTTGGAAATTTTAGATGTTTACAACTTGTAAACATATTTTGCAAAAATGTTAATTTATTAAACCTTCTTGTTTTCTCTAGTGTTTATACACTTGTTTTTCCACTAAAAATGGTGTAAGTTTACTAAAACCATGACCTTTCAAAAATCACCTTTTTAAACTTGGTTCTTTTAGAAAAAATATTCACAAATCTTAGATCTACAAGCTTACTAGTTCACTTTGTTCATCATTTTACAAGAAATCATTTTTATTCATCAAGTTCATGTGTTTACTAGAAGATGATCATCATATGTTGTTACATGATCATCCTCCCACTTGCTAGATTAAGTGTTTAAATATCATCTAGCAAGCTTCATGTGATGATCAACATCATTATCTCAAGAATTAAAATATCAAACATTATACATGCACTAAACAACATCATTTCAACAAGGTTTCATCATTTTTTCATCTTATGTTTCAAGATTCAAGTGTATGTCTTTTAGTGTTCTTGTGTTAATCATCATACTACAACTTTTAACCACTAAAAATATGAAGTAATAAAGATCAAGAGAGCCTTACTACTAGCTTTAAGCTAGGGAAGAAACAATGAAGAAATCGAGTGGATAAGAGCTAGCAAAGGAGGTCCTTCAAGATCCGAGAGTTCCAAGCTTCCTTAGACACCTTGTAACACCTTGAGATAACCTTGGATTGCTTGAATGATGATCGAAAATTGGTGGTGTGTGTGTAGGGTGTTCGGTCGAAAGCTTTTAAGGGAGGAGGAAGAGAAGTGTTGTGGTGAAGATGGTGATCTCCTAGTGTCCTTATAACCATAAGATCTTATTGTCCAAAGGTCCTTATGTCCCTCATATTACACTACACATCTCATCATATCTTTAAGAAGATTATATAGAGATTTAGGAAAGATTATGAAATCTTTGGGGTGGGGCCACTTGGGCCGTAAATCTTATGGGGGGAGGGGTTAAAATGTAACTTTAAATGTTAAGTAGGTAAGTTAGTGGGGTGTTAAGTGTAAAGTCTAGTGTTTCATGTATAACATGCATTATGTAGTGTATTAAGGTGTTCGGGAACCATAACTAGCTCAGAAAAGTAAAACAATGCTTCTAGCAATATTTTGGTGTTCCGGGTAATGTCCGGTTGTTCGGTTAGATACCGGTTCGTTAAAGTGTCAAGTTATCCCGTTTGGTGTTCTTCATGTAACTTTTTGTGACACTTTTAATTCTCGACACTTAGGAAAGCATACAGGACCATTTTGCCATTTTTTGCACATTACTAACTTATTAAAAAGCTGAATTTTGCTGATTAATGCAGAATTCTGCACTTTGAGTGGGTTTTAAGCACTTTCCGGCACTTAAACTATCACCTAGTGACGCAGTTTCATGGTCCTTACTTCCCTACACTCCATACTAGTGTAGTACCTTGTCTCTGGCCCTTACGGGGTCTCAAAACATTGTCTGTCTATGTATTGACATTGTCAGCATGTTTCTGAGTTATCCGCTAACTGTGCTAACGGTGCTTTGTGCATCATGTTTGTCACTAAAGTTTGTATGTGATAAATGGCGTGACAGTATGAAATGTGATGCGCATGTGATGCAGGCCCAAGTGTTGAGGAACGGGCCATCTTGTATTTAGAGGCCCAAGATCGCGTGACAAAAGGGGCTTCACTAAAATGGCTCTAACTTGGGCTACAGGTGTCCGTTTTGGGCGTGCGACCAGGCGATACGATCGTGAGAACGAAGCCCATCTTTCTACAAACAACCGTAGGTGGTTTGGGTCAACGTTCAGGCCCAAAAACGCTTATTTCTATGAGTTATTTATATTTTTATGTTTTTTAGTGCTTTTCGTGGACTTTTATTTGGTTCTAGCTTTTGGCCCAAGTGTGTTTTGAGGCCCGTTTTGAATTTATGTTGTTATTTATATGGATGTAATGGGAGGAAGATAATCAGTTTTGAGTTTAATGAAAAGTCATTTTTTTTCTCCCAATTCACTTGTGAGTGTCTTGAGTGTGAAATCCCCAATTTTCGGTATTCCACAAGAATCAACGAATTTTGGAAGAATTGTTCCTGGTATTCTGTGTGAATCAACAGGTCCAATTTCATATCCCATTTCCTAGTCTACATCAGCATGTATGTATGATACAGAAATCAGAAAACAGTTTATATCATCAGTTGTAATTAAGCATAGTTATTAAGCATAAATCAATATTAATTAATTGTACGGATACATACAAATTTGACAGTTGTCACAGACTGAACATTGTTTAAATATTTAACTGTACTGAAGGGAGATTTTGTAATGGGGCTGGGTTTAGCTATCTTGCTAATATCCAAACCTATGTAAACTTTTGGTGACAAATGAAATGCTCTTTGCAGTCCAAAAAAACATTAGAACCCATAACCTCTCATTTGTATGATTGTTCGGTGTGGGAGCCGGGAAGGGCTCGGTGAAGCCCGATCTTGTCCAGGAAAAACCCCCTCGATAACCCCCTCCCCTCGATTTCGGTGATGTTTTTAACCCAGGTAAACAGGGAATTGGCTCCGATTGACGGGGAAACTTGGAAATGAGTTTTTTTTTTTTACTAATTTCTTGTGTGTGTATATTGTGTTTGTGTGTGGTTTTCTGTTTTGGTAGTGAAGAAGGATGCATGTTTTTTTCTTTTTGTTAATGTTTATTGTTGTTTTAATTTATATTTAAAACATATGTTTTGTTTTAATTTTAATTACAGGAAAATTGGTATTTAATAAACCAACATTTGCCCAGTTGGTAAATAATAATCCAACCTACAGAATTGGTATATAATAATCCTACCTATCAACATGTTGGTACTCAATGAACTTCCGTTAGTTTTTTTTAACTGAAGTTAGTTTTTAAGTTTTATTTATTACACAAACAGTCCATGTAGTTGTAATTTACTAGTTTTAACTATGAGTTAATAGCCAAAATGGTCACTGAGGTTAATAGCCACAGCACCGCCACCACCACCACCACCACCACCACCGCACCGCCACCACCGAGCTCACTCCGGTCACCGGAGATATTCTCCGGCCGGTGTTTCCGGCGAACCAACCGCCCTACCCCGACTCTCCGTCTCCCACCTTCACACTCATAACACCTCCACACCCCTCGTCGTTCTCTGATTCGTCTCCGGCAACCAAAGAAGCTCCGACCGGCGACGATCTAGCTTACCGATGAGACACCCGCACAGCCCCTCTCCCTCTCTGCCATGGTTTCTCCGACGAACAACCCCCCCCTCTCGGTTAGTCTCTTCCTCAAGGAACCTCCTACCGGTGAAGTGTGTCGGATCACGGAGGAGCTCTGGCGAAGCTGGCAGCGACGTTTGATAGCCAGCAGGTGGCCGGTGAGTTTTTCCGACAATAGTGCCGCCGCATACCGCGGTGGTGGCGGCGTTTTCTTCTTCTCCGGTAGGCCGTGATTTCTCAGAAGGATGATTGATGATGACGAAGGTTGAAGCTGATGATGATGAGGCTGTGAAGACGATGATTCAGCAGCAGGTTCTGAGTTGGTTCGAGCTGGGTTCAGATCTGTTTCAGATTCGGGTAATGTGGTGGCGGTGGTTGTGGTGGTGGTGGTGCTGTGGCGATGGTTACGGTGGTGGAGGTGCTGTGGCGATGGTGGTGGTTGTGGCGGTGCGGTGGTGGTAGTGGTGGTGGTGGCGGTGGTGGTGGTGGTGGTGGCGGGGTTGTGGCTATTAACCTCAGGGACCATTTTGGCTATTAACTCATAGTTAAAACTAGTAAATTACAACTACAGGGACTGTTTGTGTAATAAATAAAACTTAAAAACTAACTTCAGTTAAAAAAAACTAACGGAAGTTCATTGAGTACCAACATGTTGATATGTAGGATTATTATATACCAATTCTGTAGGTTGGATTATTATTTACCAACTGGGCAAAGGTTGGTTTATTAAATACCAATTTTCCTAAATTAAAATATTTTTTTACTTTATATTTAAAACATATCTTTGATTTTAATTAATATTTAGAATATTAAATATATGACTTGTTTTAAAGTTTATATAAAATGAAAGTAATTTGGTTTTAGGAAAAATTGAGGAAATCTGGGATGACACGACATAATCTAGGGAAACCTAGGATATACGGAAAAAAGCTGATGTGGCGTTGACGTGTCACACAAGAAAAACGGGAAAAAACGAGACGACACCCAATAGCCTAGGGGGGACACAATACTTAGGGGCGACATTCTTGACACGACCCGTCAACCCAACCCGAACTCGACACAAAAAAACAGGTTTGGGTCGACTAATACGACCTATTTAAAAAAAACGGGTCGGGTTAACTCGTATTAAAAACAGGTCGGGTTCGGGTTAACCTATATAAAAAACTGGTCCGGTTGGGGTTGACCCGTATAAAAAATGGGTTGACTCATTAACCAGGTAACTATTTAGAAAAAAAATCTTTTATGTTTTTTCCATTTCTATTTTACATGGTTAGTTATAATAATGTTAATTTTGATACATTATATTATTTATTTGTCACACTCATACTATCATGTGTTAAGATGTTTTCTTAACGTATTCAGACAAAATCAACTTTTTTATTTTATCTAATCCATATCTCTAATTATGTTCACCAAATTTTAATTTTATGACTAAATCAATAATAATTATAATAAAACCTTTAAATTATATAAATTTTAGGCATGTTGATGTTGATGCAATTTTCAAATACTTACAGAATGATAGAGCGTCTAATATGTATATAATACATAGATAACGAGTATCATATACCAAGTAAAAATTAACGGTTCTTTATTTGATCAATTAGATTATTCACCCCGTGTGTTATACGGATTGAAGAAAAAACAAAATATCAATAAAATAAATATGAATCAAATTTCACAAAAAGTGAAAGTATAATATGAAAATAACTTATAATACTTATGAAAAAAAAAAAAACACGCACATTAAAATATCTACGATCTCTTTAAAATGCAGTTGAATATGAACTTAGGAATAGGTAACAAGATGATGGTATGATAATTTAGAACACATATGTATCATACATATACCTATATGTATCATACATATACCTCTGTTGCTTATAACATATAAATAAATAGTAAATGAATACTCATTATGAATAATGGTAGTATGATTATTATACACATGATTTAATGTGTTATTTGGTAAATTTAAAGTAAGAAAATATTTTATAATTTAAGAAACAATAAATAAATCACTAATTATTTATTTTTTTTATTAAAAACCTCTGTGATGAAAAATCATCGACATGCCTATGACCTTAAAGTGATTTCTCTAGTTCTCAAAGAGAATTATAATTGATTCAAATTTAACTGATTTACAAATGAAGATATAAAGTTATAATAGAATAACACGACCAATGAAATTTAACATGATAATCGTATATCATTATAATTTTATGCTGAATTTTTTTTTGTTTACGATTTAGTTTAATAATAAGAGACTGTTGGTGCAAGATGGATAAAGTGATAAACTAATATATCATATTTGTTATATCAGATTATTCCAATTGAGAATTTTCAAAAGATTTACAAACCACGTGATATATGATTTATATATTTTATATGATTTATAGAAATTAAGGATATGTTCCGTGGCAGAACTAGCCCATTAAATCAGGGGTATCCTCAATTTTTTTTACCGTGCAATCATACAATATTAAAAAAAGACAATAAATAAATAAAGTAAACAAATACCTAATGGATTTGGCCTCTTCTTTTTTTTATAGTTTGAAATCGTTTCATCACATTGTCGTGTTTTACTTTATAAAAAAAATCTTTTTCGACTACACAAACATGGCATTGTTAAAATTTTCCGGGCCCATTTGATTGCGTAAATCTATCTTGATAATCTTCAATTTCGAAAAACATATTTTAACAGTTGCGGTTGCAACTGATAAAACCAAAGCTAGTTTCACTACCCGATAAACCAAAGGAAAAGAACTATGTGTTCCCATTTCAACCATAAGACGTGCACGATCACTTATTCTATTATATGGGTTTTATTAATTATTATAATTTGGGCTTATGATAATTATTTTGGCTTTGTTACTAAACAGATTTTGGGCTTAATGAATAATATCAAGTTTCATAATTTTCTCTTAGGGGTATTTTCGTATATGTTTTTGGGCATGCTATGTATAAAACCGAAAAAAAAACTACACCGCGAATACGAATACGGGGTTGAGCCGTAGCCCATGCTACTGCTCATTGTTCATTGGTTCCGTCCCTGGATATGTTGTTGACACGACATATTATTTGAGACTTGTGAATAATATTTTTAAAATTATTTAAAATCTTGGAGAAGAAGGTGTTGCCATGTGTATTTATTTGAAATCTTTTATTATAAGTTAGATTAGATCAGATGCAATTAATTTTAGTTTGGGTTAGTTATAAATTTTTAAATTTTAATTTATAATGATAATGATATTTTTTTTAAAACTAAACCTTATCATAGCATTATTTGAAATTATTTATTAAAATAAAGATAAGGATTAACGATGTATAATATAATGAAAAATTTTAAAGTTGAAGAAGAAAATAAGGCATTAATTGTAATCTTTTAAACTTAGTCGTTCCAATATATCTGCACTTATAAGCACTAACACATCTTCACAGGTAATGGATAAGATTATAATTAGCCACCAAATCACCAATAAGTCAAAAAATTATCTTTTTCCAACCTTTTACGTGGTACATAGTTCAGTCTTTCCTATGACCTTCAGATCACCAATTCAAAAGACGAAAGAGGAACACAATATTATGAAAAATAATAAAGAACACTTTGTATAGATTTTGAAATTAAAAAAGAACTCTCAAGATGACGGGGATTTAACCGAGAGATACACGACCAACAGAAAAGACAGATCGGGGTTAACGTGACAGCCTGAGTTCGGCAAGGAGGAAAACAAAACACCTGAGGAATGTAGCCATTTGCAATTTTGCATACAAAGAAGAAGAACAGTGAAAGGTGTAGCTATTAAGTATAGAGAGAGAATTTATTACATGTTTCAGATTTTATAGGTAGAGATTTTAGATAATGCCTATTGATTTGATGGCATATTTAAAATTACTTAATAGTTTACTATAATGCATATCATTAACACCTAGCAAGTTTATTTTGGTTAAAAAGTGTAGGAAGTAATAGGATTATGATATGTGTCAACATTTAAAATAAAGACAAAGGGTATTTTAGTCAATCCAACCCTTTCTTCTTCCTTTTCAAAACCCAGTAACTTCAAAACCCACCATTTTTAAAACAACCATCTTCAACCATTTCTTAACTTTCTATCTTAATAATCTCTACATTATAGTGCGATTTTCATCACCAATCAATGATTCAAACACCCGATCAACGTGTTCTTCAGTTTTTTTGAAGAAAACCCAGCTTAACTTCATACAAAATCTCGTTTTTTGTCCGATGATTTTGAAGATAATCACTCGATTCGTTCGATTCGAGTGCAGATAAGTGTTTCAATCATTCAAAATTCGTCAATTGTTGAATAAATCACTTCGATCCATGTAAGAAATTCTTTAATTTCATTTTTACGATCTGGGTTTTTGATTTAGTCATTGCGTTTTACGATCTTGGCGGGGGTCCGGGGGCAGCGCCCCTGGTAGCGGGGTCCCAAGGGCGGCAACCCCTGGCGGGGTCCAAGGGGCAGAGCCCTTGGCTGGGGTTGAGCTGCTAGGTCAGCTCGGAACTTGCCTCTGGAAACTGCATTCATAAACTGCCTCTGGAAACTGCATTCGTAAACTGCATTGGAAAATTTTAATCGAGCTGACCTGGTTGAGCTGCCAGATCAGCTTGATTAAATTGCTGTAATAAAAATGCATCAGAAAAATTAATTTTCTATAAATTGCCTCTAGAAACTGCATTCGTAAACTGCATTGGTTCAGATAGTTCACAGCACAGACAATTCACAGCACAGACAAAACTATTGTCATGGTTCAATGCATTTTAGAGAGAACACTTTCTTTGGTGTTCTTATGCAATTGCGTTTTAGAACTAAAACATTTTATGTGTTTTCTAGCCATTGCGTTTTAGAAAAATGCATTCTTGAAGTGTTTTTGGTGCATTGCGTGTTAGGTAAAACACTTTTTTAGGTGCTTTTAGTCAATTGCGTTTTACGGAGAACACTTTCTTTTGTTTTTTAGGCAATTGCGTTTTAGAATGAGTCATTTTTAAGTGTTTTCTGGCCATTGCGTTTTACAAATAAGACATTTCATTGTGTTTTTGGTGCATTGCGTTTTAGGTAAAACACTTTTTATGTGTTTTCAGTCCATTGCGTTTTAGAAATAAGACATTTGTTTGTGTTTTTGGTGCATTGCGTTTTAGGTAAAACACATTTTTATGTGTTTTTAATCCATTGCATTTTAGAAAGTACATTTTCTTTTGAGTTTTTAGACTATTGCATTTTAGAAATAAGACATTTCTTTGTGTTTTCTGGCCATTGCGTTTTACTAATAAGACATTTATTTGAGTTTTTAGGCTATTGCGTTTTAGAAAAATGTCATTTTTAAGTTTTTTTTTCATTGCGTTTTACGTAACTGGGGGTTTTTCTATTGTGTTTTACGCATTGCGTTTTACGTAACTGGGGGTTTTTCTATTGCGTTTTACGCAACTGGGTTTTCAAAAAAAAATTCGAAAATATAGCAATAGTATACTCGTTTTAAAAATAAAAAAACGCTCGTTTTTTGGTGCAATTTTTATAAAAAAATAATATCGTATGAAAGAGTTATTAACGTTTAAAAAATGGGGGGGGGGGGATTGGAGGAGAGAGAAACTATTGGCTTGGATTGACTAGAATATCCCTAAACAAACTCACGCGTCTCTTTTCTTCCCTTCAATTTCCATGATTTAATCTTAGGCCTTGATTAACTAAATGGATGGTCAAGATCGCTTCCTAGCATTCTTAGCCAAATAAACTTTCTATTGTATCTCCACCCTTAACACATATTGCATTATTATTTGCATAAAGTTCTTTTAAACTTTGTGATTCACACACATGGATGGGTATCCTGTTCCTCAACGAACAATCAGTGGCGAAACTTGAGATTTACGACCCTGGGGTGAAAATCATCCGACCTAAAAATTTCTATAAAACCGGGGGGTCAAAAATGTATATACCCAAAAATTTCTATACGAAAACTACACACTCTCCACTACTGAGCGAAAAGTTCGAGGAGTCGGCCGTCCCCTTCCGCTCTTTAAAAGCTTCGCCCATACGAACAATACTATGATTATATTCCTTAATAGACTTATATAGCTTATACTGTTACAATCAACTACTAGTTGAGTTCCAAAAATGGTAGTACGCAAATTTGTTAAGCAAAATATAAACTAAAGCATACCAAGTACCAACGACTTGCTCTTCATTGTCACAAGACATGTTTATAAGTGCATATATAATGTATAACACTATAAATTAAAAACAATAATATTAGGGGCGGATCTAGTATGGATGGGGTGGGGTTGCATGAGCTACCCTTTAATTTTTTGACAAAGTACAATTTTAATGTAATTTTTATGTATCAGCTAATTTTGCTCAAATATTCCATAGGCATAAACCCTTTTTTTAACGGCAAATTTAGATCATTGACGGACCACTGTAGTATCATCGTGTCACCAGTGGAACCACCCGATCATATCCATCTCCACTAGGCATAATGCCTATACACCAATTCAGGAGAAAACCCAATAAATATGGAAAAACCCCCTTGCGGGAATCGAACCCAAGACCTATTGGTCCCAAAGTCTTATCCCACCCCCAAGATGCCACTAGGCTATAAAGCCATAGGCATATGCATAAACCCTTCAGCCGTTCTAATTAGTAAACATCTAGAACTAATCCTAGCTCTTGATTATCAATACATAAATCTAAATCAATGGCCAAGATTTGATGATGAAAATACACTAGTATATTTTACGATTTGGTGATGTAAATCAATTACCAGAATTTGTTCACTCACTTCACAAATACACTAGTGTTCACTCTAGAACCCTTTGTCACACCCTGACTTTTTCGGAAGCGTGATTATTTGGTGTGACTTCTTAATACCATAGCATTCAATCATAACAACGCTATATGATAAAAACATGAGATGTTCATCCATTAATTAAGTTTAGAAAATACCACAACATACTTGTCTGAAATATCGACACCAAAATAAGTTACAAACCATGACTTGTTTAAATGAGTTCACAAAGACTCAACAAAAGACGTTAACTGAAACCAAGTTTAGAAACATGTATCCCGTCCAGGAATAGGATACATCTTCTAAACTCTACGACCATGGATGACATCCTTTATTCAAACGCAGCTTGAAGACACATGCGCACACCTGCCAGATCTCTTAGTTCCCTGAAATACATGTAGTTAAAAATATCAACAAAAGTTGAGCGAGTTCATGTGTTCGTGAGTATGTATAAACCTTTGTGTTCAATATATGTATAAAAGTCCCGGTATGATAGCAAACAAGGAAAAGATCACCAATGGTTTGCAAGGCCACTGATATGTGTGACGGTGTAGGAAGACTCAAACCTAGCAAATTTGTACCGGGCTTCCGGCTGGAAGACATACTCACCACTATGGGCCACCCTGGCCTCATGGTGTGGGCTCGCTACACCCAAATAGATCTATCACTCATGCCCCTCGGTCCTACAAGAGGATTGATGGCCTCAAGTATACGCCTACCCAATCACATGATCTATGGTTCTTTCTTAGGCTGACCATACTAATTGTATTGTAAGTAATCCTTTGTAACATGTATTTCACCCCCGAAGTAAATAAACAAAACAGTTTAAAGAAAATGGGGACATGAACTCACAGTAATGCGTCTTCAGTACCGGCAACTCAAACCTCCGCAGCTGGCACGGCTACCTACAGTGTATTAACGTCTATTAGACGAACGTGTCGTGCCTTGGCTTAGAGTTAATGTTTTTGAGTTGCGTTTCTTATGTTCCCAATATTATTCCAAGTTATAATTTCTTGTTAAAATAATAATTATTTTAACTTTAAATTATATTTAATTTTGGAATAATTTGTTTAACAATATTTCGTAACAATACTTCTATAATATTTAATTTTCGTATTTTCCTTCCCAAGGATGGGGGTATTTTATACATGTACTTTCGTAGTCTCGACATAATATATTTTTAAGTCTAACTTATAAAATATATTTAAACTCATTTGTTCCAAAAATAATGTATTTCAAGAAAATATATATGTTTCTCAAAAATCATATATTTTCTAAATATTCTAGGAAAAATATATTTTTACTTCCCAAAATTAATATATTTTTCTCTTTGTCAAAATATGATATAACTTTGTAATATTTACAAAAATCATATTTTCATTTCTTGTATCCAAAATAATATTTTACCAAAAATATATAGTAGCGGTATTTACCGAAATATTTCGTAAGTTACGTTTTTGCGTTCGGTTCCACAATATTAAGTGTGTGTAACTTATATATTTATTCCTTTTGATTTTTGGTATTATTTTGGAGTTGTAAATTTTTGATATTTGTAAGTTATATTATTTTACCCTGAAATAATATAACTATTCCACAAAGTATACAAATATTCACACAAGTGTCTTAATATAAAATATATATTCTAAATATATATTTATCCATTTTTATTTATAAAATCAACCTCCAGTACTTGTATTTTTGTTACAAAAATTATGGCAAAGTTTATATTGAAAAACATGGTTTAAGACATACTTGCAAACACTTGTTTAGAAAATATTTTCTAAGTGTTTGTATTTTTAGAAAATTTTGCCATAGTTCCCTTTGAAAATGGAGGTGTCCATGTTATTTAGCATATCATTTTCTTTTCAAAATCAACACACATTGATCAACAATCAAACCCTAAACATCTTGCACTTACCAAGTGCAAAAACTATACAATTTACATAACAACATGAACTTGATCTTTCACAAAAACGTGTAGTAACTTGGTAAAGTGTTTAGTGGGTTTAGTTATCCTCCAAAATATATTTACTTCTTGATAAACCTCATTCTTGGAAGTTTTAGATGTTTACAACTTGTAAACATGTTTTACAAAAATGTTTATTTATAACGTCTTCTTGTTTCTCTAGCATTTCTACACTTATTTTATCACTAAAAATAGTGTAGGTTTAAGTAAAAACCATGATCTATTAAAAATCATATTTTAAACTTGGTTCTCTTGGAAAATCATACATAAATCTTGAATCTACAAGTTTACTAGCTTACTTTGTGTTAGTGCATGCATCTGTCGACTTTGTCTTGTATCGAGTCTTGCTCTAGATAGGTTAGATCAGGGCACGTAGATCGAGAAAATAGGAAGTTTAAGGTTGTATTGAAGGTGATTTCGCTTGAGAGAGAGTGATTCTGCTTGAAATAGTTTGGAGCGGAATAACAACCATCTTATTCCGCTTGAACCATTTCAAGCGGAATCAAGTCCCTATATATACCTTTAGAGCGAAATCAGATGTAACAGTTCTGAAAATCATACCGAGGTGCTGCCGGTTTGATTCTTGCGTGTAATCAGTGTTATATTAATCTACAAGGTGTTTAAAGTGAAGTACAAGCTGTTTCTAAGTCAGTTTCTTAGTTTCCGCCTCTGAAACTGATCAAAACTTCTCTAAACGACTCATTCGGGTCAGCTACACGATCCTACAATTGGTATCAGAGCTCAGGAGGAGGAGTTCTGCAGATTACAGCTGAATTTCATTGTGTTTTCTGACTTCTACACCTTCTTTCTTGAATTGAACAAATTTTCACGGTTAAAATCAGCTCAATTTCTCACAGATTGTGTAAAACTACATATTAACAAAGCCTTGAAAGATTTAGACCAAAATTCGCATTAAAAATAACTGAAATGGACCTTAGAAGTGATTTCGCTTGAACGAACATAGTTTTTAATTCCGCTCGAGAGTGTTATTTCGCTTGAGATTTCCAAGCGAAATCAGTGTTTTCGCTTCAAAAGTGATATTCCGCTTGAAAAGTTTCAAGCAAAATCTGTGATTTCGCTTCAATCAGTATTTCGCTTGAAAATTAACTTGTTATTCCGCTTGAAACTTTAATCTTTGATTTCGCTTGAAGTTTGTTGTTTCAGGTGATTCCGCTTGAAGACATTTTGGTTATTTCGCTTGAACTTGACTGTTTTTGGAAAATTGATTACTGAAACATGGAGAACGAGTTTTACAATGCATTTGCTACTCCGACTACTCCGGCAGTGATTGCTCAACACATGAATTTGGAAAACGAAACGGGAACTACGCAAAAACCCCCAAAGCTAATGAGCATAGAAGAGTATTACGTATGGAAAGATAGATTCGAAAACTGGGTTCAAGCTAACCATCTGAGATCATGGGAATGTATTCTGAAGAAGTATGTTCTACCACGGACTGAGCCGCAAGTTGAAAAAACGATTTCTGAATTTAGTGATCAAGAACGTGACATGTACAAAGCTGAAAAGATGATGATCAGTCTACTTCAGCAACCTATTAAAGAAGACATCTTTGTATTGCTTCAACTTGACAAGACATCAAAATCAATTTGGGATGCTCTTTGAGTCAAGTTTGAGGGTAGTGAGATTATGATTACGAGCAAAAAGGCACTGCTTAAGAAAGAATTTGATCTATTCACTAGTTTGCCCGGGGAAGATACAAAGAAGCTTATTGAAAGATATTGCCACTTAGTATGATCCATGTCGATGCTAAGCATAACCAAAGATCGTGAAGAATGGGTCGAAAAGTTAGCTGATGCTTTACCTCAAAAAGAGTGGGGTACTTACTTGATGATCTTGAAGAACACTGTAGTTTATGATGGTTTGACAATTTCTCAATTTACTGAGAAGATTGAGGGTCAAGATCTGGAAAAGCAAAAGATTGCGAGGATGAACAATCCAAGTGGTCAACAAGACGTGAAAATGTATTACAAAGGAAATGTTCCAGAAGTTGAAAGAAGCCCGAAGATTCAAACTGCTTTTAGTGCTGGAAATTCATCAGAAAATCCTGATCAGGGTTCTAACAACAGCAGTGGATTCTCTTCATATCCGAGTGTTAATCCAAAAGATACAACATCAAGCTTTCAGCATCAAAGCTCTAAAAGTGGAAATGATTATGTAATACAATGCAACATTGCTTTGAATCTTCCAGATGGTCAAAGTTTCTCTGAAGAAGTTGCGAAAGATCACATGGCATTACTTGGTTCTGTGCTACTATCCTATGAAGGTTTAGTTGCAGGGAGGATCGAAAATCCTATGCTTACAAAGGAAGATTACGATCAGATAGACGCTGAAGAAATGGAGCTCATGGACATCAAATGGTGTCTAGCTAGTGTCCTAAGAAGAGCAGAAAAGTTCAAATTGATTACCGGAAGAAATAACTTTCTTGATGCACATGTTTCTACTTTAGGTTTTGATAAATCTAAAGTTACTTGTTTTCGATGCAGGGAGAAAGGTCATTTTAAGAGGGAATGCAGGAACAGAGAAGCAAGTAAAGTTAAGAATCCGTTCGGAAAAGATGACTACTACCAGAAAGCCATATATCAACATGTTGGTCAGCAACAACAACAAGAACCACAAGTGGCTCGTGGTAGAAAAGTGATTGAGGATTCAAAGAGAGCATGTTTGGGAAATCAAGAAAGTTTTAACTAGAACAAATACATTTCATCCAACAACAAAGCATGCCTAATCAATCAAGATGACGAAAGGCTACCTGAAGGCTTTAGCTGGGATATGTTTGTTGATGAAAAAGGAGAGTTCAAAGCTTTCATTGCTAAGATTGTGAAAGAACCAGATATGTTTACCGAGTGGATGAAATCTATTGGAGTTAGTGTGAAGGATGAAGATGAAAAATCTGTTTCATCAGAAGAATGCTCACAGAGTTCAGATAAGAATTTACATAGTGATGAAAGTTCAGAAAGAGAAGTTGTTTTTGATCAAACACCATCTGATTCTAGTTCTTCAGATGATAGTTCTGACAAATCAGTAGAGTTCGATCAATCACCAGCTGATGACAGCAGTGATGATGAAGAAGAAAGACATATTAATGTTGCAAAAACTCATTTCTCTCCTGAAAGTTTTCATTTTTATTTTGCAGATCGCTTGGAAAAGCTGAAGGAGAGAAGAGCAGCAAAAGAGCAAAAGCAGGTAAAGTCTGAAAGTCTTGCTCAACAAGAGAAGACTATTCAAAATGAAGAAGTTAATATTGGTGCTGAGGAGGTTGGTGAAACAGAAAAGGTGACTGAAGAAGAAAAGGTGGTTGAGGTGGTGAAAACAATTGAAGTAGAAAAGATTGTGGAAGTCATCAACCCTTGCACAAAGTGTCTAGAAACATGCAAGGAATGTGCAGCTAAAGACGAAAAGTTGGCTGAGTATGAGAAGATGAAGGAACAATTGTTGTTCAATCTTAACTATGTGAAGGAGTCTTATGATGTATTGAACAGAACAGTAACTGGTCTTCAAAAGACAAATTCTGAAAGAGAAAATGCCTTGACAATGATGAATGCAACGATGATGACTAAGCAGAAAGCTATTAACTTCTACATCGAAGAAAGTGCAAAATGGAAGCAAGAGTTAGAGACCGAGAAAATTGAGAATGAAAGAATCAGACGCTTATTACAAAGTTATTCTAGTTCTGATTATCTTATTGATCGAATTTATCCGACTGTTGCAAGTATGGAAGCGTTTCAAGATGAGAAGCCTAAGAAGAAGGATACTGGTAAGAAACCAACTGTTAGCTATAACAAGTGTCCGCCTCCGATCTGGGAAGGTTATTCTCCCAGAAAACCAAATGAAGAGCAAGTCAAAAAGGCAGTCAATATAAAGTTAAAAACCGATACAACTGATGAATTACCAGAAAACATTGATGTCACTTTCACATCGTCTGACACTGATCATGAGTCTGAGTTAATCAAAAAGGTGGTCGATCAGGTGTTGGATACTGATGAGGAGTCTGAGTCAAAGTCTGAGTCTGGAGGTTCAAGTTCGTCAGTCAACAGTTCAAAACCGATGGTTAAAATGAATTACAGTAAAGAGTTTTTGTTATCAAAATCGAATTTGGATGATGAAACATTTGAAGTTGCATACACTTTGAATGATTCTGACAAATTATATTCTGACAAAGAGTTTCCAATAAGAAGTGTTCGTTTTGACATGATCAAAAAGGTTTTCAAAATGACAGAAATTAATATTTCTGAAATAAAAGATTTAAATCTTACTGGAAAACCTAAAAAATACACTTCAAGAGTTCAACAGCGATTAAACAAGAAAAATGGTTACAATTCTGGTTCTGGTTTTCAAAAGAAACCAAACCATAATGGTAATTTCAAAAAGAAAGGTCTTGGTTTTATTCCACCAGAAAATTATAAAAATGAGAAAAATTCTAAAACAAAAACATAATTTGTTTCAGGTGGAAGTGCTGAAGATGAACAGAAGAAACCTTTCTGGAGACAATCAAACCAGGAGTTTCTTGCTGAGAAGAAAAGGAAAGGAACTGGAGTGTTTCATCCAAAAGAAACTAGAACATGTTTCAAATGCAATGAAGCTGGTCACATTGCATCAACTTGTTCTCAAACGATAAAGACTAAGCAGGGAGTTTCTGAAAAATTGAAAGAAAAAGTTGTTGATATTGAATCACCAACTGAAAAATTCAAAATTTTTGAAGATTCGACTTATGAAGTTGGTGAGAGTTCAAAGAAAAATTTTTACAAAAAGAAAGCCAAAGACAATCAAATGTGGGTTGTCAAGAAGTGTGATGAAAAAATCGGCGATGAACCTGATTCCACAAAATCAGAGGAGCCACAGTTTGAGGTTAAAAAGGAAAACTCAGTACCTCCGACGGATGATGAGAACTTTCCACCATTGAGGTCTGAAAATTTTAAATCAAAAGTTGGTAAGGTTGAGATATCGAATCAATTTTATTCTGAAAAGAAAGAATTTGATGTCGATAAGGCGTTTAATGGAAACGTGAAAAATATTTTTGGAAAAATGGTTAATAGAAAGGTGAAAGGGGTAAAAGAGTTTTATGAAACAAAGAAAGCAACATATACCCTGACTGAAAGTGAACTTGATAAGCTATCATCCAAGCTTGCTGAGGCTTGGATGTCTGTGTTTAATATGTGAAAAGTGGACTATGCCAGAGATCCCAAGTTTGTAATCGCGGATCAGGAATCGGCATCATTCTTGTTAAAATAGATTGTGTGAATGAATTTTAAAGTTGATAAATTTTTACAGGTGATGGACTACGCTGGAGCTTCCAGGTTGGTAAGTGTGAAGTAGGAATCGACATCTTTATTAGTAAAATGTTTCTGTGTAGATGTGATATTCGTACAAGTAGTAATTCAAGGACATTAAGTTGTACTTGATTTATCTTACAACTGGTATAGAGGTTTGCTTGTGCATACTTGCAAGTGGTAAATCAGGGATATTAAGTTGTACTTGATTTACTACAAATGATTAAAAAATGAACAAGATGATGAACCAGTCCCTACAAGTGGTAAAACAAACTTATTTTCCGGAAAAATAATTTTGATTAAAACAAACTTAAAGTGTTTTGAAATCTAAATGAGAAAATAGTTTGTTGAAAGGGGGGGTTCTGATTGTTTATGCCAAGTGGATGGCGAATTGATGCGATTTGATATCGGTTGTCAATTTTTCTGTATAGTTTGTTTTCAACTTTCTTTAAATATGTTTGCATTTTAGGGGGAGTAAAAATTTCAGAAAATCCAAAAACATTAGAAAATTTGAAAAAGCCAAAAACATGATAAAATTCAAAAATGAGTTTTTGTTGTAAAAAGAGGAAATGATAGTACATCAGTGGACTGTCACAACATGCTAAAGAAATGGAAAGTTAAAAATGTGATAAACAATCTCACTGATGATATGCCAGTAGGTTTTTGCACATTTAGTAGATTGTGACGAGATATAAACCTAAATTTCAAACTTGCTTATATCGTGAGGAACAACTTCTTGGATATATGGGCAACCCCCAAAATCTTGTTTGAAAGGTCCCTCTTTCTGAGATACTAGGTCTTTATACTCAGTGATATCTGGGGTATTATCCTGGGACTTCTGCTGAATGGAAATTCTGACCTAGTCCCCGTATAATACT